>NC_068357.1:69744649-69751330 GCF_020536995.1 Dreissena polymorpha
ACTACTACTACTACTACTACTATTAATTCCACTACTACTACTTCTACTACTACTACTACTACTGACTACAACTACTTACTACTACCTACTACTACTACTACTACTACTACTACTACTACTACTACTACTACTACTACTACTACTACTACTAACACTACTTCTACTACTACTACTACTACTACTACTACTACTACTACTACTACTACTACTACTACTACTACTACTACTACTACTACTACTACTACTACTACTACTACTACTACTTCTACTAATTCCTACTACTACTTACTTCTACTACTACTACTACTACTACAACTACTACTACTACTACTACTACTATACTACTGCTACTACTACTACGACTACTACTACTACTACTACTACTACTACTACTACTACTACTACTACTACACTGCTAACCCTACACTACTACTACTACTACTACTACGACTACTACTGCTACTACTCCACTACTACTACTACTACTACTACTACTAGACTTCTTCTACTACTACTACTACTACTACTACTACTACTACTACTACTACTACTACTACTTCTACTAATTCCACTACTACTACTTCTACTACTACTACTACTACTACTACTACTACTACTACTACTACTACTACTACTACTACTACACTACTACTACTACTTCTACTAATTCCCTACTACTACTACTACTACTACTACTACTACTACTACTACTACTACTACTACTACTACTACTACTACTACTACTACTACTACTACTACTCTACTCCTACTACTACTACACTACTACTCTACTACTACTACTACTACTACTACTACTACCAATACTACTACGACTACTACTACTACTTCGTCGCTACTACTACTACTACTTACTACTACTACGACGCTACGACTACTACTTACTACTCCTACTACTACTTCTACTACTATACTACTACTACTACTACTAATACTAATACTACAGGGTCAGTTAATTAATATTGTGCGACAGCGTAGCTCAAGCCCACTATATGATGTATCACCTATATCACACCGTGCGGGCTCAGTAATAACGCGTGTTACGAATTGTCTTACTGATTACCATTCTTTATCAGCTTCAACTAAATAAAAGGAGAACAGATTTTTTATGACGTTGTGTTTTTAACTCCGTCCCGCCAACCATATTCACCATAGTAAAGAAAAGCAATTGACTTTCTATAAAAAGCGACGAGGGTCGGCATGTGATTCAGCTGGAATAGTCAATGAAAAAACTAGTAGTTTCTACGAGGTTTTGTAAAAATACATACATATAGTAAAAATACATACGAGCCTTGCTCTGTGAAAAGGGGGTTAAATGCATGTTCGTAAAGTATCGTCCCAGATTAGCCTGTGCAGTCCGCACAGGATAATCAGGGACGACACTTTCCGCTGTTATGATATTTTTCGTTCAAACAAAGTCTCTTCTTAGCAAAAATCAAGTTTATGCGGAAAGTGTCGTCCCTGATTGGCCTGTGCGGACTGCTCAGGCTTATCTGGGACGACACTGTACGCACGTGCATGAAACCCATTTTTCCCAGAGCGTGTCCCATTTGTATGCTTAGTTTAACATTGCAGGCGTACGGGTAGCCCATATCCCTGTTTGCGGTACATCGGGATCCGGAGTATGGGATAATCCTCACGTGAGTCAATTCCTTTTACTTTAGTCGACTTACATTTACATAAAATCAAGCCATGTGTCGTTAAAATGTTTACATACTCTTCAGAAACCATAAATCATGTTATATTGTTTGAAGTGATTTATTTTCAATATCAAATTTTCCAAATTCTTAAATGTATATGACTTGTCAGTGATTCTATACGTTATTTAATGAGAAATGTCTAGAAAAAAAGCAATTTCATCGTCTAGTAATAATATTCTTTTAAATTGACACTTTCTTGTTCCTGACCTATATTATCAATATTTATTAATATAAAACTATCATATTATTAGCATTGTATTATTAATATACATATATCTACGGACTGAAACGCTTTCAGTTGACCAAAATCTTAGCTTTCAGTCATTGTAAATGTCTGCTTAGATCTGTAAGCATATCGATCGTTTCCAGTCCAGTCTAGTACTTTACTAATAATAGTACTACTACTTATAATTCTAAATCGCACTAATTATTTTACAGGAGTTTGACCCTGAAAGAATTTACCCCTGAAAAGAATGTGTCGTCAATATATCACTTACCTTTTTCCATCGGCCCTAGGTAAAACGCTTTAATATGTACCGGTAAACACTTTAAATTAAATAAATTAAACATAGTTACAACGTTGCTTAACTTTTTAATATATGTCATATTGCTTGTATAATAATAACTTTTATTGGCATCATTGTCAATGTACACTTGACTAAAATAACGTTCTACAATGATTACAATCAATGAAAAAATATTCTAAGTTTCACACAAATTTGCCCTTTACAACAGGAACTGTATCGGCATGCAGTTTGCCTTGACACCGGTCAAGGTCGTTATCTGCGAGGTGCTTCAGGAACTTTCACCTGACCTTGAGCCCGGCAAGGAGGCCCAACCAGAAAGCATGCTCATCCTCAGGAGCAAGAACGGAGTGTACCTGAATATCAAACCTCTATAGCACAAACACGAGCAAGAACGGAGTGTACCTGAATACCCAAACCTCTATAGCACAAACACAAGCAAGAACGGAGTGTACCTGAATATCAAACCTCTATAGCACAAACACGAGTTTTGATGTATATACATGTATTTTTCATAATGATGATGGACAAGTGTTTGTATTGATGCGTGTGTGAGTACAATATTAAATGCCACTAAGGGGGATGTTTGGCAAACAAAGGAAAATAAACAGTTAAAAATATAATTATTATGTTTTTTGTGTGTATGTTTTCACTTTTAACGTGCTTTAAAATTTATCTTAACAAGAACAGGACATTTATTTTTAAAGGATAATAGGTATCAATTAATAGTAAGATCCGGGACAAGGATTAGTCAAAAGATTTGTACCGATTTTACACCGTGGAGCCGTGTCAATACCGCTGACCGGACACGAAACGTGCATATTTAATATTAGAACCGCAGCGGCAGATGTGGCAGGGTTCGGTATAAGGAGAACTTTTAATGCCTTGCTTTAAGAGCTAGCTTTTATAGCGACGCGGTAGAGTGTCTGTCTGATATGGAACCAGGAGGTTCCAGGTTAAATCCCTATTGTGATCAGGAATTTTTCTGGCTATGTTACACAGGCATGGACGATTTTTTTTTCTCAACAAAATGTCAAATTAAAACAATTTAATGTTTATTTTAACATAACAAATGCATATAAAGTGTACATTTATGGCTTTGTTTCGAAATATGTTGTTACTTCGCGAAAATTTGTCACTCATGTATCCAATTTTGAAAATAAAAGTAGTCTCAAAGTGGACAGTACTGCTGTCATTGCACTCAGGTGAGAAAAAAGCGAGTTTCTTTATCTGAAAGCATGTCACCCAGTTAATAAAGTGTACTTTTAGATAGAATACCATGGTGCATCTCAAATTATTTAGATATTTTGTAAATCACGTTTGCAATACATGTATATTCCTTTTAATGCGTAAATACATAATAATTATATACAAACTGACAAGATATATATGAAATGTTATGGATGTAAGGACATTTATTTAGTTTCCATAATATTTATTTATAAGGATTTTTGTTATGACGGATCCTGGAATGCCGAAATATCCTAAAGCACAGTTGAATTCCCAGCAAAACTACTAGCTCAAACCTGGTTTCCGATTCCGCTTGTCGGAGGTGGCAAATGTGATCGGAGTGAAGCCGATTCAATATGATAAAGAAGATTATTATCCTCCGCCATAGGCCATAGGCGAAGGGATATTATTTTGGCGTTCTTTTCGTCCGTCCGTCCTATTTTGTGTCCGGAGCCATATCATGGAAGTGCTTTGTATATATATATGGATAAGAGGATGATGCACACAAATGGCATTGTACACCATCTGTTAATACAGGAGTTATGGCCCTTAGTATCTTGAAAAAAAATGCCACTTTTGTGTCCGGAGCCATATCTTGCAAGTGCTTTGGCGGATTTCATTGAAACTTGGTATGAGTATATATATGGATAAGAGGATGATGCACCCCAAATGGAATTGTACACCATCTGTTAATAACAAAGTTATGGGCCCTTTGTATCTTGAAAAAATGCTTTTTAATATTAGCTTAGAGCTTTATCTCCATTAACACATGAGCCAGAGCCATGAAATTTGCACAAAGTTGTTCTCAATCATCTGGGGGTTGCTTCACATTCAACACCCATAATCCTATGAACTCAGGTCAAGGTCCACACATTGAGGTCAAAGGTCACACATTTGATGAATTATTAATTATTTAGTAATTCCTTTACTATGCATCAAGGGATTCTGTAATAGTTGTCCACAATTGTTCTCCATTATGAGCCATATCTTGCAAGTGCTTTGTCGGATTTCATTGAAACTTGGTAAGAGTATATATATGGATAACAGGATGATGCACCCCAAATGGCATTGTACACCATCTGTTAATAACGGAGTTATGGCCCTTTGTATCATGAAGAAATGCTTTTTAATATAAGGTTAGAGCTTTCTCTCATGAGCCAGAGCTATGAAACTTGCCATAGTTGGTTCTCAATCAACTGGGGCTGCTTCACAATTCAACACCCATAATCCTAGGGGCAAAGGTCAGGTCGAAACATTGAGGTCAAAGGTCACACATTTGATGAATTATTCATTATTTAGGCATTCCTTTACTATGCATCAAGGGATTCTGTAATAACTGTCCGCAAATGTTCTCCATATCTTAGCTGAGTGTCAAATATAAGATCCAGGTTGCTAGGGTCATTGTCAAAGTCACAAACAAAGGTCAAAATCACAACATTTTGATTTCATTCAGAACACTTTGTGTCAAGAAGCATTTATTTGGCGGGGTATAATCAGTTCAACGAATTTGCTTGTGTTTAGTTTATGTTCAGGATTTTATTTTTAAAAAAGGCATACAAACAAAACAACACATTTGCTGTGATTGAACCAGAACCCTTAATTTTAAAATAACACAAATAACCAAACTAGACGACCAGTAACTTTATTTTGAACGCACACGACTCCGATTAAATGTTGGACTAGATATTGACCAGAGAAACGTTATGACCAAGTTTGAGTGAGATGGAGTTACAAACGTGGCTTCTATAATCGTTACAAGGTTTTATAAGATTTGACCTTATGCATTTGACCCAGGTTCAAACTCTGCCTATATATTGTTAACATAAACACTGGAACCAAGCGCACTTTCCGCCTAAACAAGATGTTTGCCAAGAAGAGACTTTCTTGAAACAACAAATATCATAAAAGCGGAAAGTGTCGTCCCTGATTAGCATGTGCGGAATGCACAGGCTAATCTAGGACGACACTTTACGCACATGCATGAAACCCATTTTTCACAGAGCAATCATATAAGCAGTGTGTGTTGTGCACAATTTAAGACAGAGAAAAACTAACTGCTGCATAATATGTTTTCTACACTTGACTTTACTTACTACAGAATCAAAAGTTGTACGATTAATTGTTTGAAAACATTGGTTACATGTATAAAAAACACGTTTTATTAGACAATGCATCAAGACGGTCAAAAGCCCAAGTGAACATAGTAAGCATTCAGTGTTTACAAAGTAAATAGTTTATGATTAACTTTGACGAAGTGTATACACGTCATGACGTCAATCTATGACGTCTGGATAACGCGACGTCAACATTAACGATAGTTACAACGTCAAAGTAATATTCGCGCTAAAGCAGTATGGAAGCAAACACATTACAGAGCGTTCTCCGCAGCAAGTATAACATCGACGAGATACTTCTGGCCGAGGGCATGTTCGTTGCCCTCCACGGGGGTTCCATGGACGCCATTGGTCTGTTCAGTATCGGGATGGAGAGAGGTGCGTCGTCGTCGCGGGCATCAACCTCCGCGGACCTCATATCGATTATGATCTGAAGTCTCTCACTCCGATGGGACTGCTCGGTGTCACGTACAAGAACTGCAGCAGGGTTATTACCATCTCCAGTCAGTTCAAAGCCAAGCAATCCTTTCAGTTATGCAGCAGTAGAAAGGCAGCCGCGGTCTGGGATGACTTCACAACGGCCATTGATTGCCTGCGGTCTAAACAAGGCGGCGACATTTGGTGTAGCGCGTCCTTCACCACTTCATCTTCATCAGGCGCCTCTATAAGCGCGACACATTACAGATGTGTGCATCGGAAAAGGTTTCCAAAGTTCGATGTTAGTGACAGATCCATCTCTTTGTCAGATGTTGACTTAGGACCAACTGATGCCGAGCACGCGGTATGGTGTCAACATGTGAAGAGAGGCCACAGTCTGGACTGTGTCAACTTGGCATTTGACGACTTCGTCAACGACAACGATTCAAACCTCAATGCAATATCCCAACAGGTATCTTGGACTGCTCACGCGACACCTCTCGGGGAAGCTGCAGTTCAAACAACAAACGAACGGCATACTGATGTGTCCAGCAAGCCGTCCAGTCTAGCTGAGAGGTTCGAGCGATTGCTGAACTGCTGTAGGACAAAGCGTTGAAAGGCGTTGGGATTTAAATTTTAATTTATCCTATAAACAATAGCAATATGTTGTTTTTGTGC
>NC_068357.1:69751430-69833930 GCF_020536995.1 Dreissena polymorpha
TAAGTCAAATCTGTTAATAATTGATTGCCAAAGTGAAATTTAAATTCAACATTGTATATGATTGATGTTTAAGATAACTATTATCAAATGGAATTGTATTCTAAGGTATTTGCATTTGCATTTGAGCAATTTTTGCAGATTTAAAGCATATTTTTCTTGGCATTCTGAGAATGATCTATGCTATAAAGACTTTAAGTGAATTCTGAATATTGGGGTTAAAAATTATGCTATTAAAGAAGAAAAAAAATACATAAAATTTAAGAATTAATCTGTGCTTTGACATTCTATATCAGAGCTCCAGATAAAAATTTGGTCAAATTCTTATTTACTCCCTATTATAAAAATTAATTCTTATTTTACCCCCTATTTATAAAATTAATTCTTAACACTATATTACCAAATAATTTTATGCATTGTTTTTGACACATCAGCAATCCAACATTTTGGTTTATAGTCTTGGAAAAGCCTGGCTTTCTTTCCGTTTCTTGCTTTCCCATAATCGGACGGACAGCTCAAAAGACCCCACATCTATCTTGCTCATCTTGCTTTTTTTGCCTTCCACGCTTCGATACACCGCTTCGGTCGGCCATTTTGATTTTTATTTAAAACAGTAACTGTCACTTCGGCTTAGGTCATAATGGCATTTTGGTCGCCGTTAAAGTCATATCAAAAATATATATTTAACATTTAATTTTAATGACATTTTGAATATGTATATTGTTTATTACTTGTGAATAAAAATTACGATAAGTGTAATTAAAAAAAGTACAATAAACAGTAATGACTCGCCTGTAATACCAGGAGAACAGAATCGAGACTGTTGGCCTTTCGACCGTTCTTAAGTGTGGCCCTTCCTAACAGCAAAGTGACGTTGACTTAAAGCTGTAGTTTTAATTGAGCGCCTCGACGAGTCAGACCCGGGATGAAATGTTTACCATATATAATTTGCTACTGGAAGTTTTACGCACGTTCGAAAATGTCGAATTCGTGTTTTATTTTTTCAATGCATAACTTTATGCAAAGATTTTAAAGCTAAATCGTTATTTAAGAAGTTTTATTCGTTTTTACGCCTTTACGCATGTTATCTGGAGCACTGCTATATATTTTTTTCCCTGCAAATTGCGTTTAGTTCCTCACTTCTGGTTAAAAACAAACCTGTTACCCTCCGATTGACTGTAAATTTTACAGCAAACACCAATACATATTCCTGTTTGTATTCTTGTATGAAAATGTCCACAACATAGGGGCGTAGTTACATGGGGACTGAATATTCAAATACATGTAGGTTAAGAAGTACAGTAAATGACATGACAAAATGCTGTTAGGACATATCATCATCCTTAATTCTAAACCAGCTATATGACATTATTCTTAAGAGGGGCATTTCAGAATAAAGATAAAAAGATACAAACGATTCGCAATGGAATGGAAAATTATTTCCTGCAAATATTTTTATTCGAAATTATTTCCGTCAAGACATGTTGTACAATAGCATGCCATGGTTAAAATGAGTGTGTAATACAATGCCTAATCTCTTTCTGCCAAGTTTGGGAAGTCTGCTTTAGGGACATTATAATGGAAGGACAGATGAAAGGTAACTCATTATAGTGCCACCAATGTAATTATTATGCTTTTTTCGCAGTTCAGAGCTGAAAATAACATCCCAGAACTTAATTATGCACTGCCAAGTTATTCAATAAATAGTAAATTGTAAACATTTCAATTATGAAAAATTAAACAACTTGTAATTCAGACACAACTCACATTTTACCTGTTATTAGCTTTGAACAAGCTAATAGGCCTCGGTGAAAAAATAATTTACATTGAAATTGAGAAAAGTCCTCGAGAACTCAGTGCCCCAGATAATTATTTGGGAAATAGGGTTTTCAACCATTGATTTTGAAAAATAGGGTGATTCCATTCTTCATATAGAGTGAAATGAGTAATAAAAATGCATACCTTTAAATAATTGCTGATTTACTTCCGTTGACGCTGCACACTTGTATTGATTCAATAGAACTGTAAACTTACTATCATCATAAATTTTAATAAACTGATGTTCGTAATATCTTTAATCCTTGAAACTGTCCATGATATAAACTTTAAAAAATGTCGACAATTTCTAACCAATGACATGCCTTTTTATACTTTTGACAGATTTGTTAAGTCACAGACTTTCCATCATGTTTTTGGATGTCAACTCAACTGCTGTATGCACAGTTTCTAACAAAATCGATAACACGAATGATCGGCACTTATTGGATCTTGCTTTCTTGATTCGAAAAAGTTTGCGATCAGCTGATATTTTGGCGCAAAAATCTCGGATGTCTTTCGACCTCTCTTAGCTGGTTGCGTTTTCAATACTCATGATATTGTATTTCTTTGCATTTTTAAATATTTTAATAGGGTGGAAAGACGCAAGATACGCAGCTGATCTGGGCACTGAGAACTGGTTTAACAGACATGATATTTTGGATAATTGTAAAAGTTAGGACAGCAGATATACATGTATGGGGAGAACAAGAAACGTAACAATGTTTAACCAGAAAGGCACAATCACAGGCAATCGGCACCTGGTCGGAAGCAATTATTAAGAATCATTAAGAAAGTAAATCGATAGAAAACAGAGAACCTACCCTTGCGCCCCATTGAGCAATTCTTATCAGTCATCGTCGTGATTTTCGCAAAAGTTTTAACAGCCGTTAGACATTTATGATCGATTTTCTTATTAAGCGAATGGCAACAATTTTTTGATCGACTAGTTTTGCAGCCAAAATATAAAGCACTTACCGCGTGTCAATGTTAAACTTTAAACAGGTCGTCACATGAACTTGCAGAAGATGTGAAAAGGCACCATCATGGCGGCAGCCATTTTTTTTTCCAAACAAACCAGTTTTTGCACCAAATGGCAAATAGACAAGAGTTCTGATTGGCTAATGCCAAATCTAAAAATAAATGCTGGTCGAGCAGGATTTTTCTGCTCGAGCAGAAAAAATGCTGGTCGAGGCAGTAAATTTGCTGCTCGAGCAGGTATTTTGCTGGTCGAGCAGCATTTAAAATGCTGCTGGAGCAGCATTTTTTCTGCTCGAGCAGAAGTTTCAAGTTTCGGACCCACTTTGGTATCCCATACAAGATGCGTATCGGCGATAAATAGTTGACATTTTCTAGATTATATTTGCACACAGCATCTTCAAAGCATGTTCTTTAAACGCATTTAGATCTATTTAGTCGTAATCGGAGCAACTCTTTGTAAAAAATTTCGGTATGTTTTGCTGACATGTACGTTAGATACAACTTTGTTGACTTATGTATCGTTTCTGGAATCGAGGTTGAACATTTTTCGCGACAGCATGATATAACCTCTGTTGGAAAGTAAGAAGTTTACGCATTAAATTTAAAGGCCATTTTAGGTCGTCTTTCTGCCTGCAAAAGTCCATTTCAGTTTTGATACGTGTTTAAGATTTTGCAACACCTTAAATGAAACGCAGAATTAGGGCAATAACGGATCAAGAGTGATGCATGTAATAATGCGTATTGCTAATATATTATATTAAAACTATATACAAATCTTGTTGATTCTTACAATAAATGATCTCAATCTTATGGCTACAACTGATCCGTTAATGCATGGACTCTGCGGCGGAAAACAAGTTATCACAAATACTTTTGCCTGCGTTTAAAAAATAAGCTATGTGCTGAATCAGTAAGCAAAGGTAATATTTAATCAAACTGGACAGGTGTTAAAAGAAGTCTCAAAACATTGCTTTTCACCCAGAACAACTTAATTACGCTTCTGATCTGGTAATGGTTACTTGACTGTATCGTTTTTGTCTTTGTATTGTAATGATGCACCTTGGCAATCATTTTTAACTTGTAAATCGTCAGATGCTCTAGTCGATTTTCCAATAAAAAAAAATGAAACTAGTAAAGTACCGGTAGGCCTAGCACTCCGATGTAATGTGAGTTTGTAAACTGGCCGGCGTGATATGTTTGAAATAATGTTGATGACGGTGAACAAATCCATGTAAACAAATAAACATGTATTGCTTTGTCTTCGTATCTTTACATCGATAAAGAACAGCTAGCTTCACGTTGTGATTGTTAATTTGTGATGACACGCGTTTATAATTATTTATCGTTCGTGACATTTACATTTTAGCGTGACAGAAAATGCCTCGGTCGTATGTTGACAACCCATATAACCGGAGTGTCGGACGGGTGGGGATGCCCGTTGGCAGTATGGTCATCTCCAAAGGTAGTGGATCAGGCGGACTTAGCGGAAGCAGCGGATTTGGTTTCCAGCGGCGGCAGTGCTTTATTTGCCAGCGGATATTTCTGACGTCAGACCGTCATCGGCGATGTCGTCGGGAACGTATGTGGACAACGCGTACAACCGGTCTGTTGGTCGGGTAGGGATGCCGATGGGAAGCATGCCGATTTCGAAAAGCAGTGGCGGAGGTGGGGGCCATTCCGGTAGTAGATCAACTAAGGTCACCATCAGTGAGTCATCTGCATGTCCGTCGAAGACATACGTTGACAATGCTTACAACCGGAGTGCCGGAAGGGTCGGGATGCCAGTGGGGAGTATGCCGATTTCTAAAACGGAGGAAAGACCTGTAAGTGCAAAAAACGAGACCAGGAGCGGCTCAAGTAATTCATCTACATCAACGAAGACGTATGTGGATAATTCTTACAACCGGAATGCCGGAAGGGTGGGGATGCCAGTGGGGAGTATGCCAATTTCTAAAACGGAGGAAAGACCTTTTAGTGCAAAAAACGAAATCAGGAGCGGCTCAAGTTATTCATCTTCATCAACGAAGACGTATGTGGATAATTCTTACAACCGGAGTGCCGGAAGGGTCGGGATGCCGGTGGGGAGTATGCCAATCTCTAAAAATGACACGACTGTGAAATCATCGAGCGTAAAGCACGATTACGGAAGTGTATCCGATTACGATGATTCCTCGACCAAGACGTACGTTGATAATGCTTCTAATCGCCGCCTTGGTAGGGCCGGTATGCCGATCGGAAGCATGGTGATATCGAAGAACAGTCCAGCGCCGCAGTCGAGGCCAGGAACGGCAAGCTTACGCTATCTAAGGTATACGTCGACAACGCTTACAACCGCCGTTTGGGTCGTTGTCGGTTTGCCCCTGGGAACGGCGGTGGTATCGCCGAAAATCCGGACGTACACGGACAACTCGCAGAACCGGCGGTTGGGTCGGGTCGGCAAGCCGATCGGCTCCATGGTATTTCACAAAAATGATAAAACGGTTACCATGCAGACGTACGTAGACAGTAAAGCCAACAGGGACCGTCGGAGGGTTGGGCTGCCTCGCGGTTGCATTCCACGGAGTAGGAAGGTTTCGAAGGAAACCGAAAGGGTCAGAGACATCGTGCAACGGCACACAGATGAAAATGGGGTAAGGAATGCATCAATTGTATTTTATTTGCAATCATAAGATACTATTTGTTTAAATTAAGTATTGTATTTGTAACCATTTAAGGGTCTTAATTTGTATTTATACCGAAGTTTGAATTTTCATCCCTCCAATAGTAGTTGTTTAAGATATCAGTCTCCTAATGACCTGCTATTCAAATTTTAAATTTTCATTTCGACAAATGTAACCATGCTTCGTTACATCAACAATTAAAATCTTTAAACTTTCATTGGCCTCGCCTACGTTGCTCAGGCGCTGTAGATGTCATTTGCGGTGTTGATCTCAATACTGTGGCAGTAATACCGTATTATACTCATGATACTGGTCATATTGGGAAAACTAGCTGGGAAAACTTGTTGTTGGTCAATCCGATTGGGAGAGATATCTCGTTTTGCAGAACCTGTCTAAACCAATAACCCAAAATACATATAAGCTTTCCCATATTTTTGGAGTTTTTAAATGTGTTTAAATGGGAAATAATAATGGAAGCTTGGGATGGTTCTTTTTTAGGGCAATAAGTTTGTGTAGAGCTGAAAGTGCTACTGTTAGGAAAATATACGCCCCACTGTTTATGCATTATTTACTCAACATTGATATATATTATTATTTGATTTTTTTTGTCCTAAGTAATGTCTCTATTTTCAGGCTCTGAGATATTCGGACAGTTTTATGTGCGATTACCGGACCCTTGATAGCGGCCCAATGCACGACTACCAATACGACGACACGAGGGACATGGCGAAACTTCAGGTCATGAATATGGTTTGGCGCCAACATGCCGAAATGGCTTGGTATGACCAAAGCGGTGCCGAGGCGATGACAACGGACGACCTGCCGGAAGTTGACGATATCATACCGTATTCCGAGCTTAAATTATGCGAAAAAATAGGCGAAGGAGGGTTCGCAGTTGTCTTTTTGGCAGAGTGGCGGGGAACGGCGGTAGCGGTGAAGGAGATGAAGACAGGGAAGATAACTCGGAAGAAGGTGGATCTGTTCAAGGATGAAATGAAGCTATTCCGGTCTTTTGATCATCAAAACATCGTGCGTTACATTGGCGCTTGCGAAGAACCGGAACACCTTTGCATCGTCATGGAATACATGAAGGAATGTCTGTTTAACGTCATTCACGTCAATGACGTCATGACGGATATGGATGATCAACAGCGCTTGGCGATTATCCGACAAATATGCCTTGGCATGATTTACCTGCACGAGAAGAATGTGGCGCATTGTGACCTCAAGTCGCAAAATATCCTGATGACAACGGCGTCTAACGGTGACACCATTGTGAAGATTTCTGATTTCGGCTTGAGCATGGTCAGGAAGCATGCGGAGACGTCGACGGCGAGCGTTACCATGGTGTCCGGAAAAGGAACACCGCGCTACAGCGCACCGGAAGTACTACGTGGTGAGCGCCTTAAAGCGAGCGACATGATGCGCACGGACATCTGGAGCCTCGCTCTGATCGTTTTCGAGATCGTCTACGAAGAGGAACCGTATCCAGATTTCAACTTAATGCAACTTCAGAAACAGGTTGGCGAAAAGGGCAGCGCACCGGAAGTACCGGAAGGCGTGGATGTTAACCCGGATATCCGGTACATCATGAATAAGGCCTGGCAGCTGCAACCTGAGAGACGCCCGGATATCGCCCGGTTTAGCGATGTGTTTTTAGATGCAAACTACATTTTTGTGCAATAGACATGGAGAACACTTGAACAATACATGATGTCTTTGTTTTGAGTAACTAACATTTAATGGTGTTTTTTTTTTAATTTTGTTAAGATAGTTTGTTGTTTCTATATAAGTGTTATTTTGATATTTTTAGTTACTGTTGTGTAATAAATAGTTTTGTAAACTTGAAGTTACATCATACTTATTTATAGAATCATTAGTGTGGCATTGTATTGTCCTCATAATATTATTTTATAACTATTACTAATAACTACTTAAAGTGATATTATGGGCATCTAACAGTATATAGGTGTCTATCGCAACCGTTGTTTATTTTTGGAGTTTTCACTTCATGTACACTTATATTTGTTAATGCAGCATCAACATACTAAAACAATAACCCGGAAAGAGAAAAATAATCCATTTGAATATCAACCGTACTTTTGTTTTTACAACTGACAACAGAAATGATTCGATGTACGATGTGAGTCTAAATGTAGTTTTCATGCAGATTCGTTCATACGACACAAAGACACAATTTTGTTTTACGGATCAATTCGGCTTAGAGGACTGGGTGAGTCATTTAAAATATCGAAAATAATATATACTTTTTATAAACAACTAGTAGCAAGATAAGTTGTAGATAATTGGTCAGTTGCCACATTTTAACTAATTCTTTTGACCTGTTAATTCTTTTCAGCTCAATTCAACCGTGAAAAATGCCCATAATATCACTTTTAATTAAAGTTCCCACACATTATCATTTATATGCTTATATTTTTCTTCTGAAGACAAAATATGGAGACATACCCATATAATAAGAGTAGTTCACCCCCAGAGTGAAGAAACCACCTTTTTCTCTTGGAGATTACACCCTTCTGTGTACTTATTTCATGGTGTCCGGAAAAGGAACACCGCGCTACAGCGCACCGGAAGTACTACGTGGTGAGCGCCTTAAAGCGAGCGACATGATGCGCACGGACATCTGGAGCCTCGCTCTGATCGTTTTCGAGATCGTCTACGAAGAGGAAACGTATCCAGATTTCAACTTAATGCAACTTCAGAAACAGGTTGGCGAAAAGGGCAGCGCACCGGAAGTACCGGAAGGCGTGGATGTTAACCCGGATATCCGGTACATCATGAATAAGGCCTGGCAGCTGCAACCTGAGAGACGCCCGGATATCGCCCGGTTTAGCGATGTGTTTTTAGATGCAAACTACATTTTTGTGCAATAGACATGGAGAACACTTGAACAATACATGATGTCTTTGTTTTGAGTAACTAACATTTAATTTATTTTTTTTTTAATTTTGTTAAGATAGTTTGTTGTTTCTATATAAGTGTTATTTTGATATTTTTAGTTACTGTTGTGTAATAAATAGTTTTGTAAACTTGAAGTTACATCATACTTATTTATAGAATCATTAGTGTGGCATTGTATTGTCCTCATAATATTATTTTATAACTATTACTAATAACTACTTAAAGTGATATTATGGGCATCTAACAGTATATAGGTGTCTATCGCAACCGTTGTTTATTTTTGGAGTTTTCACTTCATGTACACTTATATTTGTTAATGCAGCATCAACATACTAAAACAATAACCCGGAAAGAGAAAAATAATCCATTTGAATATCAACCGTACTTTTGTTTTTACAACTGACAACAGAAATGATTCGATGTACGATGTGAGTCTAAATGTAGTTTTCATGCAGATTCGTTCATACGACACAAAGACACAATTTTGTTTTACGGATCAATTCGGCTTAGAGGACTGGGTGAGTCATTTAAAATATCGAAAATAATATATACTTTTTATAAACAACTAGTAGCAAGATAAGTTGTAGATAATTGGTCAGTTGCCACATTTTAACTAATTCTTTTGACCTGTTAATTCTTTTCAGCTCAATTCAACCGTGAAAAATGCCCATAATATCACTTTTAATTAAATTGGTTTTATAAAGTTTAAAAAAAGCATTTGGGTAGTAAACAAATATATATTCGTTTATACACACTGTCCGGTTATTTTCATAATTAAACTGTTAGGTCTTTTTTTTAAGCGATGCATTCTTTGTTCAATATTACAAACGACTTGAACGTACCTTTAAATATTATGTTAAATTTATTTAGCGCATATGTGTCATAAATTTTAAAGTATAATTTTAATGTTTGGTAATTTATCAAAGCGGAAAACGTTGAGCGCGTTCATTGTAAATTTTGTTAAAGAATATTAAATGTAAAGATGTCAACAAACTCATTATCGCTATTTGCCGAAGTTGGTCGATTCCCCTTATATTTAGAAAGATGTCAGGATCTTTAAATAATGTTTGAAATTATATTCTGTAAAACAGGGTAATTGTATTCTAAAACACATTGTACTATCACAGAGATTAGAAAATGAACGCAAAAATAACACAAACAATTTGTCATCGAAAGTACAGGACGTTCTAAATAAAACCTGTTTTAACTATGTACGGCTATTCCTTATGGAAGGGAAAGACCGCCAATATGCATTACCTGAAATTTTGCACGTGTTGAATATAAAGTTTATTTGTTTAACAGAGAATTATTTAATGCAACATTTTAATATCTGTTTTGTACAATTGTAAAGTGTAAAATGTAAGTTCCGATTCTACAAAATGTTTAAAAACAAACGTGTAACTTCTTAAACTAAAGATCTGAAAATTAAGATAGCGCATATATAAAGTCTACATCTTCATATACCTATTATTGTAGTCATAATAATAAATAAAAGATAATAGATCAATCTGAAAGTAAGTTGATGACAAACTACATTAGCATGTTGAAAATCTTTTAAGTTGTACGATCGGTTTTAGTAATCTGCTACAAGTCAGCATCTAACAAGTGTACACTATACAACTGTATAAAATACAAGTTGACGAATCACAATTCATCATTTTACAACGCATTTTCAAGTCAACCGGTGTTATGGTACAACTTGTCATTAGTAGTAGCCACAGGTGTTGGGCGCGTGACCAAGTCACTTAAACATAATCAATATGTCATAAAAACAACATTTTTTCATCATTTGGACAAAAAATTTGATATTATATTATATATACAAGGTAGGTATCTCTTGTCACACCGGAAAATCACCTACATCAACATTGTTAAGCCAATAAGTGCCTAAATGGCGGTAGATTTTCGTAAACTATGTACCATTTTGTTGGGAAAGGTTGCCTCGTGACGAAAAATGACCACGAACGGCTACTTGCTAACATAAACTACAAGAAAACACTTCTCGAACTCGTAGAAATGCTATTTACCCGTGAACATTGCCGAAGTAGTAAACATTATAGTAACAATGATACAACATAAAAATGCTTTGCTACATTCTGGTTCTGGTTTCGGAAAATGATAGTCGAAACAAAAAAGTTAAGTAGGATCCTGTTTTGTACAAATCATTCCTTAAAATCTCTGAAAGTCATTTCGAGGTGTTACGATGCTGTAGTCAGGAACCGACGGCCTCAATCCGTGCCTGCCTACATCATCTTTCAATTTAGCAGAATCGAGGTCAAAATACGGCTCTCCATCACACAGGTGGTTAGCGTGTGGCTATGATATTAATTAGTGAAAACATCATTTTGAATGATAAATAATCATATTATAACGAAAAATTAACTTTTCTGAAAAAAAAATATTTCACTATCAAATATATATATAACAAGGTATGCAACTCAAAATCACCCCAAAACGGGGTGCATCGCTTTGAACAGCCATATCTTCATAAATTTTGCAGCGATTTTCACGATCTCGGTCTTATTCAACGCAGAAATGAATTTCCTTTCTGGAAATGTATATGTCTTGCAATATTTTAACAAATGCTGGGTCAACTTTTAAGAAATAACACGATACACAACACGCATGACCCAGTTGACAGTGATCATGCTGTCTTTAAGACTGAAATCTTCACGGAGTAAAGGGCAACTTCCCTACAAAGTTCATGTAGTTCGATACCATAATTCAATAAAACGTATGAAAAAACATTATTACCGTTCTTGTCGTTACATTCTGCATCAAGACTAACTGTCCAGCGCCGTTTGAAACCTTTGTTTACATACATTTCAACTAACTGACATTTTAAACATACGAGTGATTTCATTGGTCCAATGCGGAGGTGTGTCTTTACAACTGGAGATTTCATTCATAAAGAATACATGATCACTGTCAACTGGGTCATGCGTGTTGTGTATCGTGTTATTTCTTAAAAGTTGACCCAGCATTTGTAAAAATATTGCAAGACATATACATTTCCAGAAAGGAAATATTGAAGGTCACAGTGACCTTCACCTTCAAATGAATGACCTTGAAATGACCAGTGGTCATCTGTTAATCCTGGCCAACCTTCATGTCAAGTTTGAAGACTCTAGGTCCAAGCATACCAAAGTTATACCATGAAATAAGAACTTTAACATTTTTACATTCAAGGTCACAGTGACCTTGACCTTCAAATGAATGACCTTGAAATGACCAGTGGTTACTAACTAGTTATGGCCAACCTTCATGTCAAGTTTCAAGACTCTAGGTCCAAGCATACCAAAGTTATAAGAACTTTAACATTTTTATATTGAAGGTCACAGTGACCTTGACCTTCAAATGAATGACCTTGAAATGACCAGTGGTCATCTGTTAATCCTGGCCAACCTTCATGTCAAGTTTGAAGACTCTAGGTCCAAGCATACCAAAGTTATACCATGAAATAAGAACTTTAACATTTTCGAGCACGCCGCCACCCCGCCCGCCCGCCCGCCCCCCCCCCCCCGCCCGCCCGCCCCCCCCCGCCCCGCCCCCCCGCCCGCCCGACAACATCAATCTATAAGCCGAGATTTTTTCGAAAAAAATCCGGCTAAAAAGCAATCCTCGTAGTGTCACAAAATATAACGACAACAACAGAACGCTCCACATTACTCAATCGTTTCGCGTTGTAACGCTTTATAATTTTCAGGTTTTTTAATCGTCAAAAAGATGCATCAAATGGATATTTTATCACAAATATCATAACTACAATAACATTTGCGAATCTGAAACTTTTGTTTAATTTTGTCAATTTACCGAAATATGAAAAGGTCCCTTTGCGTACACCTATATTATTATGTGTTTTCTTTTGGATTGTCATCAGTATCGTTTTGCAATGGGTCACGTGCCGTGCAAGACATGTTCAATTAATGTGTCTTAATAGCATGTGCAGAGGTATGGTTGCAGATTGTTTTAACTTGCACATATATAATTATGCAAAAATAAATGCGTTTAAACCGTTGTTTCTTCCGGCATGTAAGCATCGTGAGAGAGTTTTGTTTACCTGTCAGGAATATGGCTTCACAAATACACAATTTTGAACAAGCTTTTCAGAAAATCACGTCTGGTTTCGGTTTCGATTTCATGACGTTTTAACTTTATTCGTAGAAATAATTCAAAGGGTGTGGTGCGAATACATACTTAAATGGACCAGTTTAATGTGCCATTAAACGTATGAATACTTCAATGTATGAAATAACAGTGACTCATACTCACTGCCGTAAATCACTAGCTCCACCGCTGTTTTGAGATGAATTGATAAACGGGTCAATGAAACTTCCGATGTGCCGCTAAGGACCGGAAATTTTAAAAATACATGTAGAGTGTGAGTAAGTTTTATACGTTTTTTAAACATATTTCGCATAAATTTTGACATCAGGAAATGTAATGCGATTCAGAAGGAATAAATCGTTTACATTTTAAGAAAATGTCATGATTTCTTAAAAAACTTTTCGTATGCATTCTTTTCAAACAGAACATACTGCGTTTTATTTATCACCAACAGAAAAAGAAACAACTATATTGAATGCGTAACGTATTGCATCATCAATATTCAACACGTGTAATAAGTTCGTAGGTATAGAAATATCGTGCAAGGCATGACACTCCAGCGCTAAAAACAACTACTAGTATATCTCAACTGTTCTGACGCATAGCCGACATACATTAGTAATATCAGGGGTTAAAAAACAAAACATGTACCGGTAGTTTAGTTTATTAATTAATTTCAGTCACATTCATATACATACATATAAAATCAACACAGCGAGAATATACAGTAACATCATGTATATGACCGTTTTTAAGAACTATAAGTGACTTTGATTCATATACACATAATTTTGTAATGCCATGTACTTGGTAATGCTTCCGAGCACTGTCAAACAAACCATAGAACCCTTGCTGTCATACCAAATATTTTAGAATGTTAGCCGGTATGGATCCTTATCTTGGTGTGGTCATTCAAATTTGTTTGACATAGCTCGCAAACATCAGCACTTACACACGACATTCTTTTTTTACATTTCTATATGATAAAAACAAGGGATGTGTCTGTCAGAAACACAATGCCCCCTATTGCGCCGCTTTGAAGCCATATTTTAGCATTTAACCTTGAAGGATGACATTGACCTTGACATTTCACCACTCAAAATGTGCAGCTTCGTGAGATATACATTCATGCCAAATATCAAGTTGCTATCTTCAATACTGCAAAAGTTATTGCAAACGTTTAACCAAGACTAACCAAGAGACAGAAAGACAGACAGACAGGCCAAAAACAATATACCCCCGATCATTTGATCCGGGGCATAAAAACAAACAAACTGGAATGGAATTGCTAATCATGACATCCATCTAACTCCAAAATTTTGACACTCAAATGGATGAAGGATAACTGGTATGTGTGCATGCGTTCATTCGTATGTGTTTGTGATTATGTGACACATTTTTTTGCATTAATTACATACTTTATCTCTACGCCTCCAATGATCCAATGTTCATGTAATGTAGTGAGCTTCGACTATTTATATAATATGAACAATCGAAAATAAGCAACTTGTTTGTCTGGGAGCAAGAACATCAATCAAGTCAACACAACCTGAAGCAAAAGGATCACTAAAAGGGCTTGAAAGTAACATTTGAATACATGTATGCAGTGATTTTTTTTTGCTCAAATTTACAGCCGAATTTCGGCTGCTTCCCAATCGCAAAAAAACACGTTTTTTTCCCAAAATTCTGACCAAAATTTCCCAAAAAAAGCCCAACTTACAAAAAAAAAAAAAAAATTTTTTTTTTTTTTTTTTTTTTAGAAAGAAGTCTCATATAACTTAATTATGATTTCTTAAATCTAGGTCTCAACTTTATTTTTTAAACATCTTACAAAATATATAACTTGAATTTAGTCATTTTTGTCCGTAAATCATTCCCAAACTTGCCACTTTTATAGATTAAAAAAAAAAAAATTTGACCAGACTCCTTGTCTAGAAAACTCCCTGAACATGCACTTAAAAACAATATCACTTCTGTTACTTATAATCCTATTTATAATGCTTCATTTTTTCCAATTTTATGGTTTATCGCGCTATTTTTCCCAATTTCACGGTTTATCGCGCTAATTTTCCCAATTCAAAAGGCACAGGCTGTAACAAATTAAAGCAAACAAAATCACTGGTATGCTACTTTTTAATACATGTATGCTACTATCCCATCCAATAATCCACGAGCTCTTAGCAATCAGACATTTTTATTCGAAACATGGAAAAGTAAAGCGAGATTTAGACATCTGAATATAGCCATGCGTGTGACTTACATGTATATATTTTAAGTGCACGTCATATGACTAAAGTGAGGCGGAAATACTCGACGGTTTCAGTCGTGCAATTATGGTCACTGCTTTTTATACTTCGAACTTTAGGATCGATAACTGTGCAAGCTGTAATTCTTATAACGAGTGAAATAACACATGACTCTAAATACCATTGCATCATGAATAATTGTGTTGTGTGTTCGTCTCTTTTATTAGTTAAAACATCAAAGGGTCGAAGTAATAAAATAAATAGTTGTATTTTATTTCTTGCAAGTAATCCTTTTTTTGAAAATATAATTGTTTTCTTTTTCAGCCTTAATGGACATTTTCACGGATTTTTCCATGTATTAACGTTTGCAGAGCTCCAGATAAGGTTTTGTGAAATTCTTAAATAACTACCAGATTTTCAAAAAGAATTCTTAACTCTGAAATTTTATTCTAAACGTAACTACTAAGGTTTGGAAAATAATTCTTATTTTTTCTAAATGACCTAAAAATAAATAATAATGGTTATTTTCATGCAAAAAAGTTTATTTATGCGAGTTCAACAGTGTCTTTTCAGTATTATAAAAGATTTATTTTTTAAATACCTTTATATGCCCAAACTGTGCTTAGATTGCATGCCTTAGATGAATTTTTACATATTTCACAATTAAAACGGGTCTCCACTTCAATCTTTTCAACAATTAGCCACGGGACTTGTCCCTTCCACTCGTTCAATGTTTTTTTTGTGTAAAGTTTGGACCCGTCGTGTCGCGTTTTTGTTTAGCTTTTCCGACTGTGTCGGCAACTGAACATACAACATCGTATAAGATCTTTTCTATAATGTCTTTCTTAACATTTAACTTCGGCTAACTTTGCGTACAATATGTTAAAAGCGTGTTTTTGGACGCTTTGCAGTTTTTTAGGACGTTCTCTGGGCGCCGCCATTGATTTTTAACCAGGTTTTCCAAAGGAAAAAACTGGTTATTAGATTGGCGAATGCGGGCGGGCTGGCTGGCTGGCTGGTTGGCTGGCGGGCGGGCGGGCGGAACAAGCTTGTCCGGGCCATAACTATGTCGTTCATTGTCAGATTTTAAAATCATTTGGCACATTTGTTCACCATCATTGGACGGTGTGTCGCGCGAAATAATTACGTCGATATCTCCAAGGTCAAGGTCACACTTTGAGTTCAAAGGTCAAAAATGGCCATAAATGAGCTTGTCCTGGCCATAACTATGTCATTCATTGTGAGATTTTAAAATCATTTGGCACATTTGTTCACCATCATGGGACGGTGTGTCGCACGAAAGAATCACGTCAATATCTCCAATGTCAAGGTCGACACGACTAAAAATAGATTTTTTTAAAAAACAAACTTACAAAGGGGGTTAATTTTGTTTGTTCATTTCAAAAGTTCAGTTTGAGTTTTCTCCCTTTATCAGATTTTTTTTCACAATGAAAACCTGGTTTTGTGACATTTTTGTCCCTTGTTGACAGATAGACTGTATACGCCGCTTTTATTGGAAAAAATAATTTGTTATACAAACCCGATAACCATTCTATATAAGCACCGCACAGATCTTTAATACGCGAAAAGAACTCAATAAAAAAAACGATACGAACCGATGTAAAAATAATATTCGTAACTTGATTTTGTAATTCTTAATGGTACGACAAGATTTTAAAATAAATACGTAACGGACTTGAAAATGATTCGTAATTACGAAAATACGACCCTTATCTGGAGCTCTGGTTTGTCATTAAATGCTTTAAATTGATGAACGTTATTATTGAAACTAAATTACACCAGTAAAAAAAAACAATAAAATTTACGAAAGACAAAAATTAATCCTCAACTGGGCTCGAACCACTAAATCTTGGGGAAAAAAATCTAGTGCTTTAACCACTCGACAGTGAGAGATGTATTTTATACTTTATATAAGCAATCTTCGTAGTGTCATAATATATAACGATTACAACCGAATTATCCAATTTATTCAATCGTGTCGCGTTTGTAACGCTTCATAATTTTTAGGTTTTTAAATCGTAAACAGATGCATGTACATGTAATGGATATTTTAGAGCATGGTAAATGTTCAGTATTACTATTTTATGTCAGTTTACCAAAACGAAAAAAAGGTCCCTTTAAATGGGCCTTTTGACGGCATTTTTTCTCTCAGCATATGTGATCAATGCATATTTGCTGTTTTCAAACACGTATATATATATCTCATAACAATGTGATATTGATGAAATCGTTTAGAACAAATAGAATTCCACAATATTTGTTTGATACACGAATCTTGTGGGATTTGAACTCTCGCCTTCATCAATACTTATTGTCCCCTACCGGTTTCACCGGAGGAGACTTATGGTTTTCGCTCTGTGCGTTTATGAGTCTGTCTGTCTGTCTGTTACACTTTTCTGGATCTTTCGATAATTTTAAAAGTACTTCATATTTTTTCATGAAACATGGATAGATGGCAATATGGACATTATGCACGCCATTTCATTATGTTCCCACGTCAAAAATTATGGTTGCTATGGCAACAAATAGACTAGAAATACTGCTGAAAATGGTGGTTTTCTGGATCCTGCGATAACTTTAAAAGTTCTTCATATTTTTTCATGAAACTTGAAGCATGGATAGATGGCAATATGGACATTATGCACGTCATTTCATTTTGTTCCTATGTCAAAAATTCTGGTTGCTATGGAAACACATATATATAAAAACAATCTGACAAGGGTGGAGCCGCTAGAGAACATATATTGCTTGGCAATAGTCCTGTTTTACGCTGGTTCTCCATAAATATAGATATTTTATTAAAACATCGCGATATTCCACTTTTGCGGATGATATTTTTCAAGTAAACAGGTAAAAAGTGATTAGGAACAAACGTATACCATGCCAACAACATAAACGTATAAAATGCCAACAACATAGACGTATAAAATGCAAACAACATAAACGTATAAAATGTCGACTACATAGACGTATAAAATGCTGACAACGTATTGCTTCGGTCCTGCCGTCAATGGGAGGCATACCTCCAATGACAGGTTTACTACTGTCCCGTTATCGATTATGAGCACATGTATAGTGGTACTTCGTGTAATATCATTCATAACGATTGTACTACTTCTTGGATTATCCCGCGCCCCTTTAAAGTGTCCGTCAAGTGTCCGTCGGGAAAACCTCTTACATACATGAACATAAATACATTGTATTTTAGATAGCGTTTATACAATGAGACATACGTGTTTAGCAACCTGTGTTATAAATACTTTTTATAAGATAATCCTATTTGAAGCAATATTACACCGCATTAAACGTCGCGTGCCCCTTTAAGTCCCGTTATCGAAAGTGCGCATGCGCATAACGTTACTTCATCTAGGCGTACCGGTAGATAACGATTTTATTAATGAAGTTATACCTCTGAATGCCCCACACCGGCTTAAACTGTCCCCGGGGGATGACATTTTTTATAACGTAAAATAATTTATAATTTACAAAACGAGATGTGTATATATACATATATATTTATTTAAAGCATCCAAACTTGATTAATTTTGTATGTTTTAGTGTTGAAATGCCTCTTTAAGGTATTTTATAAGCAAACAACAATATGTAGGATCACCTTGACTCATAGCGAATAATATTAAGAAAATCACCAGCCATTTTCTGAAAACGGGTTAATTTAAAAAAAATACACATTGCTAAATGAGTCACTTGTTGTGTTATAAACATTGTTGCATAACAAGAATAAAATTTACGGTATTTATGTCCAAATTTCAAAACCTAATAGATTTTTCAGGGTGCAGAATCGATGGGGTTTCCAGGGTTTTACTCACGGGCTTGACTGAATGTAAACACACCGTTAAGAACTTTATTTTTGCATATCTCAAATTATTGAAAAACGTTTGTCAAAATCTTGCAGCTTGTGTCGATGTCTTAAGATTTAAGAATAAATCCTTAAATACGTTTGAAATCGGTAACAAAAAAAATCACGTCGCGTGAAGCATAACCATGTACATAAATGCAGCAGACATCGATTTTTGTTCAAGAACGTAGGCTTATTGAATAAAGTAATTCTGATATATTCCATAGTGCCATACACTGATTAAAAAACACTGTCTTTCATGCTCTGTTTAGAATTCTTAATAAAACTTGTTTTAAGGTAGTGCACCTCTAATGGGCACATATCCAAATATAATCTAATTAATTATTTTCTTAATCAGCATCATTTCACTGAACTACATGCAAATTTGTAGGTAGGCTTTCCATGCTTTTTAAAAAAATATACCGAATTTTTCAAAACCACCCCCACGCTCGGCTTTTGTCCAGTTTATTTTCACCCCTGGGGTATATAAAAGTTCCATAATTCATTCAAATTTCCAAATATGGGCATGCAGTTGGTGTGTACAGATGCTGTAAAGGTGTTTAAAGTTTAAACAAGATGAAATAAGTATTCTTTTACAGACATTTATTTTTTACAAATTTTTATCTATGGAAGAGCACCATGAAATGTAAGTGATTTCAGCCAAGTAAAAATTGGGTCGGTTCAAAACAAAGTGTCATTAAATTCAAAATAGTATCATTTAAGTCATATTTTAAACTTAGTTTTTATAGAAACACTATATACAGCAAAAATACCAAGAACTAGACAGATTTACCGTTTACTTTTTGAAATAAAAATAAAAATGCAACATGCATGGTTCGTATTTTCCACAGTAAATCACCCAATTTCGCCATAACGTTGTTTTAATTTTAATAATTGAAAAATGTGCATAAAAATTGCAACATATTTAACAATAAATATAGCTTATATGCCATATTAAATCAAATTACGTTAGAAAATAAATAAAACGCGTCGCAAAAAAGTATACGTCGTCGGCAGGATTCGAACCTGCGCGGGAATATCCCAAAAGAATTCTAGTCTATCGCCTTAACCACTAGGCTACGGCACCTAATAGTAGGCTCTTCAACCTTCGAAGAAATCGCGGGAAATCATTAGAGGTGCACTACCTTAAAAAGTTATTGGAAAAAAACACCACTTGCCGATGTGTGTACACCCATTAACGTTTATTTGGGAACCCCACAACAGGGTGCAGGATCACGTGGCTTTGTGGGGTTCCATCTTTTAATTTTAATGGATTTACACACGACGGTTAGTGGTTCTTAAATTCAAACTTTTTTAAACAATTTTTCTTAAGAATTTCAACTAGTGCATAAAAGACTAGCTTATGCTGCTTATGGCAACGTGAAATACATCAGATTTACTTTATTAAATAAGCTTGTGTTCTTGTTAAAAATACATAAAGAAAACTTCAATGACAAAACGCGAAAATATAAGTAAGGTTCTTAAAAATGATGACAATATAATAAGGTTTGAGTAATAATCAACAAACACGCAGTCGTACTCCGAAGATACCAAAAATAACAGCCAAAAATGGTCTTATTTTACTAACTACACTTGGCCATATAGGTAAACATTCACCGTTATATAACGGTATGAGTCGTGTTCTGAGAAAACTATGAATAATGCATGTGCGTAAAGTGTCGTCCCAGATTAGCCTGTGTAGTCCGCAAAGGTTAATCAGGGTAGACACTTTCCGCTTTTATGATATTTTTCGTTTAATTGAAGTCTCTTCTTAGCAAAAATCCAATTAAGGCGGAAAGTGTCGTCCCTGGGACGACACTTTACTGTACGCACATGCATTATGCCCAGTTTTCTCAGAACACGACTCATATGTGTAAGTTTTAATAAAGTTACCATACGTTGATACGTGTGCTTATAATTGTAAACAAAGGAGAAAAAAAAAACATAAACATATTTTTCGAAGCAATTCTAATCAGAAACATAGTTGAATGAAGGTGGTACTCTAATGCCAATGTATCCCCATTGAATGTTAAAATGGCCTTATTAATTCCTTTATGATATAGGACAATAATACATACCTTACTATATATAGTAACAAATTTGTACAGTTGTTCATGCCATTATCACCATTGCGGGGTCATTATAAATATTCGGCCCTAGGGCCGATTATTTATATTCGGCCCTCAGAATGTGTGCGCGTGACGTTGAACTGGAAAAAATGGCGTCTACATCCAGTCTTAGCCATAAAAAGTAAAACATCTAGGTTATTGTTCTACTCACCGAAGTTGTGTAATATCCATGTTTATTTTCGTAAAGTTTAATTTGCTTTCATGACGAGTTAAAATTTTGGACACATTTCTTCATCGCCATCCACCTTTTCCATTTTAAAGCACTGGATGTAAGCAGGCAATTCTTTGTGGAAAGACATTCTTTGATCGACTGACAAAGGAACGACTTATTCATCAAAGAAACTACCCTTTTAATTCAACATCGATTTCTTTCGAACAGTTTAAGAACAATTCACTTACACTTTTCTTAAATTTAATCAATCAATTATTCAACAAAACATCGCGTTATTCGACATTTTGACGAAATCGAAAATGCAGTCTCACCAGTTTCATTCCAGTTTTATATCCCAACACTGTTATTCACATTCATAAAAGTATAATAATCCATCGTAAACACGCACACACACTAATCGTTCAATGCTTAAACAATATTTAACGGTTAAATAAAAACCCTCTAAGTCCGATTTGTTGTCCTTAAATCCAAAGCGTCTAGCTAGTTTCGTCATTTAAATTACGTCACATGAGATACGTCATAAATTGCGTAATCAATTCAATGAAAATATAAGTACGGAAAGCTGGTTCTTCATAAATTTTAGTGAAGGACCAAAATAGTATGATTTTATGACTCAAAACCTGTGCCCATGTATAATTTAGTATAAAAGAAAGATATATATTATAGACGTAAATACACGGCTGAGCCGGGCCGGTCAGTGATAATCGACCCCAGGTCGCAAACGGCCCGAGGGCCGTTATGCTCCCTGCGGGCCGATTATCACTGCCCAGCCCAGCTCAGCCGTGTATTATCCTCTAATTTATGAATGCAGATGAGGGAATACGTGTATCTCGTGTCTTAACGTATAAGCAGATATTAAAATGATAAAGAAAAAATGTTTTAATAAAATGCACTTGGGACAGGAAGAGTACACTGTGTTATTAATGTCAATTACATATCTACAAAAGAAACCCCAAACTTAAAAAACACTAAAATGAAATAAATTAGAAATAACTTCAAATAAAGAACTTCAAAATACCCGTCAATTATTATACATCATAAAGCGCTATTGTGTGTATTGCACGCTTTTGAGATTTGAAACATCATTTATGCAAAATGAGGCAATGCTTACCATAAAAAAGTATAACAACAAGATTGAAATGCACCATATGTTCTGCACATTTATTCAAACTAAAACGGAAGATATGTATAATATTAAGAATAAAACAAGGTACTTGTAAATCGTGTTTAAAAATAGAGGGTGAAAAACTGTATTGATCCGTTGGTTAAAACAGCAATACAACACGAACAGACAGAACAACAAAGGATATAACTAAAAACCAGTTATATAGAAGAGCATTTATCAAAAGCATCCAATACAAACACATAGAAGTACATAAATGTTTTATCATATATTGCAATGACTAACTATGACGCACCGAATGCCTGACACTTTGATTTGTAAACAATAAACACACGAGCACACATATGAGTCGCGTTCTGAGAAAACTGGGCATAATGCATGTGCGTAAAGTGTCGTCCCAGATTAGCCTGTGCAGTCCGCACAGGCCAATCAGGGACGAAACTTTCCGCTTTTATGACAGTTTTCGTTCAAATGAAGTCTCTTCTTAGCAAAAATCCAATTTAGGCAGAAAGTGTCTTCCCTGATTAGCCTGTGCGGACTGCACAGGCTAATCTGGGACGACACTTTACGCACACGCAATATGCCCACTTTTTTCACAACACGACGCATATGATTAAATCAAACTATAATTGATAAGAAAAAAATGTTGAACAACATAAAGTAAAAAGGTATATTAAATCAGTATAAAATGCCTTGTTTCCGCAAATCACAATTAACGTGTTTGTATAAATGCAATACACGCATTGTCAGTTACAACCCAATATATTTACAGTCGCTCTTCTATGGACATAGAGTTATACGATATACTCGAATATTTATAGTCCCGTTTCTAAAGAAAATGAATGTGAAAACGTGTGTCATGGAAGGTCATAGAAATGAAAATGAGATTTTGTGGTTAAATTTTTTGAGAATAAGAGTATGCTGGTCAGGAATAAATGCTTGTGCTACCTCTCAAAAATACATATGCCCTCAATCTTGATACAGCCTGTTACTGTTTTGATAGATCATTGTAAACCAAAACAGTTACCTAATAACATCAAACATAACTTAGAAACTAAAAATCTATCTTAACAAAATATAAGAATTTTCCTCTGATAACAATTTTAATTGTTCAATCACTCAAAACAAAGATGGCAACGTTTGTTTTCTCTAAACATCCGACGACATTTATTGTCCAAGAGTTGTCCATCTCTATTTAACAAAAATGTAGCATGCATCTACAAACACATCTTTAAACTGGGAGATGTCCGGGCGTTTCTCAGGTAGGAGCTGCAAGGCGTCGTCCATGACGTGCCGGATATCTGGGTTAACATCCACGCCTTCCGGTACTTCCGGCGCGCAGCCCTTTTCGCCAACCTGTTTCTGAAGTTGCATTAAGTTGAAATCTGGATACGGTTCCTCTTCGTAGACGATCTCGAAAACGATCAGAGCGAGGCTCCAGATGTCCGTGCGCATCATGTCGCTCGCTTTAAGGCGCTCGCCGCGTAGTACTTCCGGTGCGCTGTAGCGCGGCGTTCCTTTTCCGGACACCATGGTAACGCTCGCCGTCGATGAAGTCTCCGTATGCTTCCTGACCATGCTCAAGCCGAAATCAGAAATCTTCACAATGGTGTCACCGTTAGAGGCTGTTGTCATCAGGATGTTTTGCGACTTAAGGTCACAATGCGCGACATTCTTTCCGTGCAGGTAGACCATGCCAAGGCATATTTGGCGGATAATCACTAAGCGCTGCTGATCATCCATAGCAGTCATGGCGTCATTGACGTGAATGACGTTAAACAGACATTCTTTCATGTATTCCATGACGATGCAAAGGTGTTCCGGTTCTTCGCAAGCGCCAATGTAACGCACGATGTTCTGATGATCGAAAGACCGGAATAGCTTCATTTCATCATTGAACAGATCCACCTTCTTTCGAGTTATCTTCCCTGTCTTCATCTCCTTCACCGCTACCGGCGTGTCCCGCCACTCTGCCAAAAAGACAACTGCGAACCCTCCTTCGCCTATTTTCTCGCACAATTTCAGCTCAGAGTACGGTATTATATCGTCAACTTCCGGCAGTTGGTCCGTTGTGATCGCCTCGGCTCCGTGTTCGTCATACCAAGCCGTTTCCGCACGTTGGCGCCAAACGATATTCATGAACTGAAGTTCCGCCATTTCTCTGATGTCGTCGTATCGGTCGTCGGAAATCGGGTCCTTATTATCGGGCCGGTAATCGCCCAAATCACTGTCCGAGTAGTTGAAATCCTGAGTATCAAAGACAGAAATATTATGTGTCTTGTTCTGTGAAAATTTGGCAAAATGCATGTGCGTAAAGTGTCGTCCCAGATTAGCCTGTTCGGTCCGCACAGGCTAATCAGGGACGACACTTTCCGCTTTAATGGTATTTTTCGTTTAAAGGAAGTCCCTTTTTACCGAAAATCTAGTTTAAGCGGAAAGTGTCGTCCCTGATTAGCCTGTGCGGACTGCACAGGCTAATCTGGGACGACACTTTACGCACATGCATTATGCCCAGTTTTCTCAGAACAACACATTTATAGTGATATATACATGTACCAATGTTGAGTAATTTAAGAATATACAATGTGGCATATACATTTTTTGAACTTAAAATCGCAGCACTTAAAGCTCTTTACAAACTTATTACGCTTAAAGAAACCTTTCATATAAATGTTCCTTCATTATATGAGCATTTTAAATAATCTGGGAAAGTAAATTTGTATGCTGTTGTTTTTTTTTTTCAGACAGATTTTGCAGAAAGGTATAACAGTCCCCATCACTGGATTGACAAACAACCCTAGATTATATTAATTTGACCGGTATCAATTACAAAGCATTGGGAACAACACTTCAAAGCAAACTGGGCTTCGTAAAAGAAAGCTTAATGATCCTTAACTGCCCAAAATCAACTAATACTTCGTAAAATAAAGTTAACCAATAAATAAATCAGTGCTCCTTATAGCAAAAACCTAATTTCAAAACGCTAGATATGGATTGATAATTGATTTCACAAGAAACAAAATGCTCGTTTTTATTTTGGTGTGGGACGATATATTCCATTTGAATTTCCCGCGACGATATCCAAACATTTACAAGCGAACGCGAGGTTGACTTCGTGCGGCGTCGGAAGCATGACGTTGTTTCCCGTTATCTACTGGCTTTTAAAAAGTAGGTCACTTTTATTTATGTATAATTTCAAAGATCATTCTTTCGAGGTCAATATAGTTCAAACAGCTGTCTCTGTATTTCTTTGTTTATGTAATTGAAATGCTGTGTTTGCAATAGCGTGTACCTGACTTAAATAACTGCGCAATATTGTTCTTATAGCACCGCAATAACAAAAAAATATAGTTTGTATAAATTATGCAATAAACGCAAACCGAATGAATCCGATCCTGACACGAGATCATACGTTAACAAAACAAGATGACATCCAGAAACGTTTTTCTTTAAGATGCTTAAAAGTTGCAGTTGTTTGTTTTTAACGCTTTTACACCAAATTTACTTGTAATAGGGTCTTCCTAATGTAATTCACCTGTGTATGACACTTTGTATGTTGTAAGAAGTTTTACATAGCATAATACTATTGTGCAGTGTTTGTGGCTCTTTAAACGATTTAAATGTTGATGCAAAGAGTCATGGTATATTTGTAAATATGGACTTTTAAAAAGTAGGTCATGCGGAGACCAATGGTAACTTTAAAACTAATAATATTGACGGGGTTGGCAATTAAAAACTTTGGTAATGATTAAAAATAAACACTCTCTTATGGTTTATGAAAAACTTAATTCTGTACGTATGTAAGCAAGTAGTTTTTTATGACTACAAATAAAATGCAATAATTGCATTAATTCATCTCTTACCCCATTTTCATCTGTGTGACGTTTCACGATGTCTCTGGTCTTTTCGGTTTCCTTGGAAACCTTCCTACTCCGCGGCATGCAACCGCGAGGCAGTCCTACCCTCTCATGGTCCCTGTTCACTTTGCTGTCTATGTACGTCTGCATGGTAACTGTTTTATCTTTCTTGTGGAATACCATGGTTCCGATCGGCTTGCCGACCCGACCCAACTTCCTGTTCTGCGCGTTGTCCGTGTACATCCGGATTTTCGGCGACACCACAGCCGTCCCCAGGGGTAAGCCGACACGACCCAACCGACGGTTGGACTCGTTGTCAACGTATACCTTAGATTTCGTAGAGCATGCAATTCCTGGCGTCAACTCCGTCGCTGGACTGTTATTCGACATCACCATACTGCCGATCGGCATACCGGCCCTTCCCATGCGGCGATTAGAAGCATTATCAACGTACGTCTTGGTCGAGGAATCATCGTAATCGCTTCTGGATTCGTACTTAACGCTCGATGATTTCACCGTCGTGTCATTCTTAGAGATCGGCATACTCCCCACCGGCATCCCGACCCTTCCGGCACTCCGGTTGTAAGAATTATCCACATACGTCTTCGTTGATGTAGATGAATTACTTGAGCCGCTCCTGATCTCATTTTTTGCACTTAAAGGTCTTTCCTCCGTTTTAGAAATCGGCATACTCCCCACTGGCATCCCGACCCTTCCGGCACTCTGGTTGTAAGCATTGTCAACGTATGTCTTCGACGGACATGCATATGACTCACTAATAGTGACCTTAGTTGATCTACTACTGGAATGGCCCCCACCTCCGCCACTGCTTTTCGAAATCGGCATGCTTCCCATCGGCATCCCTACCCGACCAACAGACCGGTTGTACGCGTTGTCCACATACGTTCTCGACGACATCGCCGATGACGGTCTGACGTCAGAATATCCGCTGGCAAATAAAGCACTGCCGCCGCTTGAACCAAAACCGCTGCTTCCGTTAAGTCCGCCTGATCCACTTCCTTTGGAGATGACCATACTGCCAACGGGCATCCCCACCCGTCCGACACTCCGGTTATAGGCGTTGTCAACATACGACCGAGGCATTTTCTGTAACTGTAAAAATGTTAATGTTATCAACGATAAACACCGACAACGTGTTTTTACTGTAAGTGAGAATTTATGAAAATATTAAACTAAAGATGTCATAATTGTATTATCGAGTCCTAGTACATGTATTTAAACTGAAAACCTGTAAAGCGGGTTGCTGTTTATCTACGGGATAAACATAACTAAAGGGCAGCTGAGTTCAAATGATGATATACTGCTTATCTGGAGCACTCAGACATAATTTCAGTCATCTCAATCAGTAAACGTACACATATCATATTAATACGGTTATCGGTTTTATCGGTCACTCTTGAATTGCGTAAGGCGGTTCAAGGTGCAACTGTGTTGAGATCACCTGACAGTGGATGTAATTATGCTATGAACAGATCATATGTCTTATGACTGACTTGTCCACCATTATTGGCCAGGAAATAGGGTCATGTTCAGAAACCACTTTACACGTGTCATTTACTCTGGTATATATATATACATACATCAATCTTCCTCTGATTGCTAGGTTACCAGTACTTTACTTATGCTAGTAACTGACAACTGCCCTACTTGATTCGATGCTTTCGAACCGGACACGAAAAATACACTTACTCAGTGGCATGTAATGTTGACTTGTTATTACTTTGCTCGATGTATTTGTGTGTATGTCAGAGTTAATTAAAATGTCATCGCTGAGTCTTCACGACAACCTTATGTGCTGACCATCAAGCTCGATGTATTTCGGTTTTTAGTTGTTCGTTCTAGCGGGCAACTAATGTAGAGGGAGTCTTGCAAGTCAGACTGCTCTTAAAGCCGCCCGAGTTGATATTGGTATATTTTCCCATTTTTTATGTGTCGCAAAAAATGATTTTGTCAGAGTGGCAAAAAATTTGGTCAAAATCGGTCAAGAAATGCCGAAATTCAGTACAAATATAGGGCTTTTCAATTTCTTTGCATGCGCAGAAAAAATCTAAATTTAAAAACGCGCGGGGTCACATGTAAAACCACGTGACCATTGCATCATTATTTACAACGCCATTTGCATTAATGATGAATAATCATGCCATTACCCGTTTACAATGGGACAAGCAAACTGATAGGACATAGCAGCGTAATGTTTTTTGTAGCATACGTGATTGCTTTTCAATATATATGCATGTTTCTCGACAAATTTCAATAAACTTTCATCATGCTTGATGAAAACTCCTTTTGTTTTCGATCCACAAATCGGCCTTATTGAATTCGCTCTGATCTGAGAAATCGTTTTTATGCAATCAGATCGCATTCATAGGTGGTTAGCGAGTGGCTATGATATTAATTAGTGAAAACATCATGTTGAATGATAAATTATCATATTATAACGAAAAATCAACTTTTCTGAATATTTCACTATCAAATATTTATATAACAAGGTATCCAACTCGAAATCATCCGAAAACGGGGTGCATCGTTTTGAACAGCCATTACATCATCAATTTTGCAGCGATTTTCATGAACCCGGTCTTATTCAACACAGAAATGAATTTCCTTTCTGGAAATGTATATATTTTGTTATATTTCTACACATGCTGAGCCAAATTTTAAGAACTAACGCAATACACAATTCGCTTGACCCAGTTAACATCGATCAGACCGTATTTATGAATGAAATCTCCAGTTGTAATGACACACCTTCGCAATGGACCAATGAAATCACTCGTGTGTTTAAAATGTCAGTTAGTTGAAATGTATGTAAAAAAAGGTTTCAAAATGCGCTGGACAGTTAGTTTTGATGCATAGTGCAACGGCAAGCATGGTAAGAATGTTTTTTTCATACGTATTATTGAATTATGGTATCGAGGTCCGTGAACTTTGCAGGGAAAATGCCCTTTTACACCGTGAAGATTTCAGTCATTAATACGGTCTGATCACGTCACTTTGTTAGCTAAGTTAATGATTTGTAAATATGTGAACAACTTTGTTCCTATCACAATTGACATTTTACTGTTTTCATTATGTGCTGTTGACGATGTACATTGTACAAGTCAAAATAAACTATCTGTCTGTCTGTCTGTCTGTCATCTTGAATTTTCAATAACTTACAGGTTTAGTGGTTGCCTGATCGCCTGGGGCCAGTAGATTTAAGCCCAGGAAACTCAATTTCAAAAGTTGGTTACAGTTGGGCTAAAAGCAGGGCAACTAGCCTTTTCAAAGCTTGAACAACTCAATCCAATTAAACATAGAATACAGATTGGCGACTGTGAATCAATTAGGCCAAGGAAATGATTCAATTCCGGCTCACAACAAGACATGATGCATTAACAGCCTGTCATGTCGGCAAAATTTTTGCTCAATAATTTAAAGAAAATAGATAAAGTATTAGATACACATAACATAACATGTACATCATTCTAGGCTTGTTTTTTTTAGCAAGGAAACCAAAATTCTAAAGGAGGCTGCCTGTGCAGCAACCAATTGCGAAAGAAAAGAGACATATTGTTGTTATTTTGTCTAGGTTATATCCATAACATAAATATGAGGATAAACAGTGCACACACAGCTCGACCTGTGCTTTAAGACACACCCTTTATAAATTTGAATGGGTTGTGTTCATTTTAATTTAAACTTCCGATATAAAAAGCAATAACATAATTTTGAAAACTGAGTTGCGTCTAAGATGCAATAGCCAACAACTTCAGTGCCTTCGGCGCTTTGATATAATAGGTTCAATAGATATACTCGACAACGCCACACACAGTTTATTTCCATGTAAGCCGCATGGTGTATGCACAAAACACAAGGTAACACAATGCGCGCGCAGATTATGGTATGAAACGAATTTATGACATTTTTAAAACATATAAATAAGAACTGCATACACTTACCAGCGCTGGATGTTTATGTCAGATTCCGTCTGCCACCAATTGCGATAATAATGTAACATCGACTATGGTCTGTCGCATGTACTAATTTCTAAAAATCTATTTTTAGATTTGCAGGGAAATAACTAATCGGAACATCTCGTTTTTAGAAAATCGTTTATAGTGTACATGGGTTATTCACATTGGGTCGCTTTCGAAATACCTAGAGAGGCAAAGTTAGAAAGTAAAAGCTCAGGTTTTCAATGTTAAACATCATACATTTAACCGTTGGAAAATAATACAATTGAATCATTTCTAAACACAAAACGTCTACAATAATATAAAATACAATTGAATAATTATAATACTACCAAACATCGATTTTAAATCTCATGTTCACTGCACATATATTTAAGTACTCATTTTTACGTACCGTATGTGTTTGTTGATTTGGATATTCCAGACTTTGTGAACATGATTGATGTAGTGTAGTTTCTCTCCATGTACGTACATGTACTTATCTACTTAATATAATCAAAGCGCTGAAGGTACGGCTGTTGTTCGCTCTTTGAAAGTTTTTAATATTACTTACAGTCACAGGACATGAAGTTCGACATTTTTGACGTAGGACAATCTAACGGCCACAAAAAATGCAAACGCCAATGTAATTTACTTTTAATTGTCTCCTCGCGCGCTGCTACGCTTTTATGGCCTCTATAGACGCCACAAGCCGTCGACCCGATCCCCAGAACGGTTTCCCCACCACGATGAGCGTACTGAGTACCGCCGTCATGGGACACGTCCATTATCTTCAAAGGGCCAACCCTCAAAATCCTGGCATGTATCTCTGCCCATGGTCCGCCCCGTCCGCCCTCTACCTTGCCACATCCGCTGCTTCCGTCCCTCTTGAAACCACTATCCACCTTCGGACAATTACCATTCCGCTTGGCCAGCCTTCCAAGTTCTCGGGGTCAACGAAATCAGCGGGAGAGGACGTCCAAGTCGAGAATTTACGATACTCGCTTGATTAACAGAGCCGCCCGCAGAAGTTCCCCTATCCGACCCTCCTCAGACGATGTAGTGAAACCACTATCCACCTACGGACAATTACCATTCCGCTTGGCCTTCGGAGTCTTCAAGAAAATCTTCTGCGGTCGCGATGTGCACGCTCTAGCTGCTTACCGAGCTCTCTTAAACAAGGGAATATAATTACACGTATAGAGTAACCTTGATTGTTTGACAATCGCCCTTTTCTTTTACATTTTCAACTTTAATCGCCAGCTGACAGATTCAATCGCCATTGGCGATTGTGTCGATCGGAAACGCTAAAACATAATAGCCTTACTTTGAACTAACGTTAGAAAAACACGTTTGAAAATTTTAAATTAAACAAAAAGGTTTAAATTATTGTTGTTGTTTTTGTCACTTGTTAGTCGCATATTCAACAGCTGAAATGTGTGTTATTAATTCCACGTGTATTCAAACAACACGTAAATGTTCGTAAATAAAATTATACTACGGGAGATCACATCATATGTGGCATCACATTGCTCATTATGAGTTTATTTTTTTACCATAGAAATATATGGTATTGTAATATTTGATTAACGCAGTTTTCTTTCGACACATTAAAACCATACTTTTAGAGCCGCGTCATGTGAAAATGGGTCTTATGGCGCGTCGGCTAGCGTAGCTAAAGTCCTGTCTGTGCAGTTGCTTCACTGTCCGCTATAAATCACGCAAGGTTTCGTGGTCTCATTAGGTATATCCTGACCTACTGCGAGATGCGCAGGCTAGATCATACCTACGTTGGCCGCATATGGCATAAAACCCATTTTCGCATGACGCGGGTCTATAAAAATATCTTAGCACAATACTTTTCGATAGAAAATTAAAGTCAAACTGTGTTTTTAAAGCAAACTGGCAAATTTCGGTAGCCTATTGAGTTTTTTCAAGAACGATTTCCATACCGACTGAACAGGCACGGCAAACATTTGTGGTTAAAAAATGAAACAATGTCCGTCTTATCATGACACTATTATTTCGGTAGTTTTAGTTTCCTCATCTTGAAAGCAATACTGTATTATCAACGTGTATCGATAGTCCGTTATGTATTCCCCGGACGATTTAGTGACCGAGTACCGAGTCAAAATGCGTCGTATTATTTAAACATAACAAACACATAATAATATTAAAAATGATCAAAACAAACAGTTTTGTTGTTTTCTGTTGAGTTTTAGCGATTATGGGTAAGTTATGGCCGCTTGTCACGAATTTTCCAAATGAACTACGTTTTACATATCATTATGAACAATAATGAAATGGAATTTCTTTTTTACTTTTTCTTTTAATATCTTTTTTTTTTGCTTTACACAACGCTATAATGGTTTTATTGATCATTTAGTAAAATAGTATTGGAATTTTCCGTTTTCTGCCGGTGATCTGATCTAGAATTGACTGTTATTAAGATTGGTAACTAATAGCCTCATCTGCGCACGTGTATGTGTGTATTTCAGAGTTCATTTAGAAGTCCTGTTGCGTTTTCGCGAATGCATCTATTGGCTGACTTGCCCCTGTAACCTTTAATGAGAGCTAAGTTACTCGATTATAACGTAACACGCAGTTGACCATTTGCATTAGGCAAATATGTTACGTAAAGTATACTCTTCTGCGCCGCTTATTCTTTCTCCACGTGACCAGCACTACTTTTAATTACGTAAAGTTTACCTCCGCGAACTATTTCTCGGCGCAGATTGCCTTCAATCCTCGATTTTTGAGGTCACAATATACTAAATAATTTCCCAATATAATCAAATGTAAAAGCGACAATTTTAAGAGAAAATAAATGCAACATGTTGCACATAGAGACCCACATAACCATACTTTTTCTGAAATGTCATTCTTAGTTGAATCGATTTAAGCAATAAAAAAAGATATGTTATGCTCAAACCAAGAAAGAACTTGTCATAAATCAAAATCGACTGTTTTTGCACCTTCAATTTTTCGGCCATTTTCTCGTGGAATGTAACCTAGCTTTTTCAGTGCAAATTAGTACTTAAGTCTCTAACTTTATCATATGTCAGGGACTTAGTAGTGAACACATACTCTTTCTCTTTTAATATATCCAAGAGATACAGCCAGAATACCAGTCTAAAGTGTAAAACATGGCTTCGAGTAAACTATTATGTTTTTAGAGAGTACAGCCCTACATTACTCGATTTCATCTAAGTATTATGAAACCTTGAGTGATTTTGTGAACAGTAGTGATCCGAATACCGATTTTCACAACCCCACTTACCTTAGTTGTTCTTGCCAACAACTTATCAAAGCGCTGAAGGCACTGAAGATGATCGCTATTGCATAATTTAACACGCAATTCATTTTTCAAAATCAATCGCAAGTTTGAAGTGAACACGCGCCATTCAAATTAATAAAGTGTGTGTCATAGCGCACGGGACGAGTTTTGTGTGCACTTTTTATCATCCTTATTATTTCATAGAGATAACTTAGACAAAATAAAAATAACATGGCTTTTTGGACGTTCTGAAGCATAGAAAGTATGATGAACATGGTAATCAGAACTGTATATAAAGACAATTTGCAGTCACCATCATATTAAATGAATATTTTTGGAGTATCGTATAACTATCTCACCAAGAATATAAATTCATAATGAAAATTCCGTGTACAAAACTTTTGATTTTTGACACCATATACAAATTCAAAATATACAATAATCTTCGTATCTTGTATATGGCGGAATAAAAGTATATATACATTGCTATTTATGCTTTAATTGTTACCCGAGCAATTCCGCACTACTCTCTGTATGTTCAAACGACACAAATTGTGGCCCTGTTACAATTACGCGTTCAAATCCATCTCGCAGAATTTCACTTTAGCTTCCAAGATGAGAAAACAATCATTATCGAAATAGAATAGTGTCACGATAACAGAAAATCGTTTAGTTATCATACCACAATGTTTGCCTTGCTTAGTCAGCACATCTGGAAATCATTCCTAAATGTTTGGATAGGCTGCCATTATTAACAAGTTTGCTATTTTGAATTCAATTTTGTATCAAAAAGCATTGTTCTAAAATGTGGCATTTTCAATTCGCAAAGAGATTTTTAATGACCCTAGTCATGCGAAAATGGGTCTTATTCCATTTGCGCCCATCATATAAATAGCCCACTCAGCTATCTCTCAGTCTGGTAAGGAGAAACATAACATATTGAGTGATTTAAAGCGAACAGCATCGCCAATGGCCTGACTGAGCAAATGCACATGTTGGGTTAAACAAACGCTTGCCGAAACGCATAAGACCCATTTTCGCAGACGGCGCTATGGAAGTGTGATTTAAATGTTTCGAAAGAAAACTGCGTTTAAATCAAATATCAACATACGATATATTTCGATAGTGAAGAAAGATACTCATAACAAGGCATGTGAGGACATATATGAAGTGCTCCCCCGTAGTTTATTTTTTATTGTCACGTAATTGATGTATATTTTATAATAATGCATGCCCTGGTTTACGTCAGTATGGCCAGAACTCATTAATTTGTTGAAAGTTGGGGTAAGCTGGTAAATGGGGTCAGTCCATTTGAATGATAATTGTTTTCATGTCGATGCAATTACCAGATAATAAAAACGTCCGCATGTACATTGCAACAAATTAGTTTGACCCATCAAGTTGAGAGGTTTATGTTACGATCTAGATATATAAGAAATTCCTTTTGAACACTGAACAATACGAATTTAACACATAGGAAAATCGCTACAGATTTAATTACAGAACCCAACCCCAGGTGGGGTGGGGAAGGACTTTGTCATGTATTGGAAATGTTGTTAGTTACTTGGAGAATTACATAGACTTTGAAGTTTTACATTAACAACTAATTTACAGAAGTATATTGACTTGGAAACTTTATGTAAACAACTGAAAAAAGAGCAAATACAATCCATCGAGTTTATTATTATGTGTTGTCGTTATAACGGCACATTATCTACTCACACTAATGTGTGGTTTGACAGTGCTAGCACACGCTTCATGCGGTGAATATGCAACTTACAAGTGAAAAACACAACACAATAGTTAAACTTGTGTTTAAATTGTATTTATTTATTTAGAAAAGTAAATTGCAAACTTTATTTCAAAGTGAGCGTATACACCGACTACATTTTTAAAAGATATTTCTTGTTATATTTAGTTGTTTTCGGTTTTAGCGATTATAATGCATTTTTGAGGTTGCCTATAGTATGCCTGTAGCAATTGATGAACTCATATCCAACTGTCTATGTATTGAGAACTGTGAATATAAACAAGCTTAACCTTCTACTAACCTTCAACTAATGCGTTGCTAGCACCCGTAAATACAAAAGATCGCCGCTATCTGTTGTGAACAAAAGAACGTTTTCCAGAAATACCCGCTTAAGTAGAATGAACGAGGTTACGAAACAGGTCATTCGTATTATTATTATAATTAATTGTTTGTTATATTCGGTTTTAACCATTATGAAACATTTTTTTGTTTTTGTCTATCGTATCGCTGAAGTTATTGTTTAACTAAAAATACAAAATGCGATAAAGTGTATACAAATTTGTTGTATTTAAGATTTTGATCTAGGTTATGATATATTTTGTTATATTATGTGTTCGTTATATTATGCGTATGGGAAAAGGCTGTAGGCACAACTTCATGTCCAATCAAGTTTTGTGGCCGGGCCTTCAATCGAATCCGCGAACCTCGTACTTGCATTTAAATGCTCGTCCATCTAATACCTCAGTCACAAATAGAGACCGATCACCGTCCGATCAGCGGACGTATTTTTACGCTCATCGGGCTGGCGCCCGACCGATGATCGCACGGACACCGGGTCATTTTGTAGCTTCAGGCGGCGTCCGGATTTATTTTAGGTCTCTCTTAAAATTTTACCCGACGTCGAGCCCGGGAAGGAATCGAGTTGAAATCGAAAAAAGATCGGACGATCAACGCACGGTTATCGCCCGGCGAACGCCCGACATCGGATCCATTAACCGTGTATTGGCAAACATCAAGGTATTTCCCAGGGACATATACATTGGCCGGTGACCTGATTGCCGGAGAGCCTCCGCACGATGACTGACGGACGCCGGACGGAGCTCCTCATAATACACGTACGACGAATCCGATGTCGGGCGATCGTCGGGCGATAACCGTGCGTTGATCGTCCGATCTTTTTAACTCGATTTATTGATGCCTTTTGAAAATGCCAATTTGCATAGTACAACGGTGAATGTTTAATTAAAAACATATAAACAATGTAATGTACAAGATTACGCCTTACATGAAAATGAAGATATCTAATATGTTAATAATGGAGAGGAAGCGTATTCATTTTCATATGATAATTATAAAATGAGAAATAATCAAGAAAAATAATTTTTTTTTAATATTCGGCGTATATCTTGACTTTGAAAAAAAGTTTTTAAAAGCTTACGTTTCTAAATAATTCAAATGAAAACAAAGCTTCTATTGTTGTTGTGGTGGTTGTTTTCATTGTTTGTTGCATATCCACCGCACAAAATGTTTGTTATGCAGTGCACGTATATTCAAGCCACGCAGTAGTGCTCGTAGATAAAATCAAAGCGCTGAAGGCACTGAAGATGTTCGCTATTGCATAATTTAACACGCAATTCATTTTTGAAAATCAATCGCAAGTTTAATGAACACACGCCATTCAACTATATAAAGTAAGTGTCATAGCGCACGGGTCGAGTTTTGTGTGCACTTTTTATCATCCTTATTATGTCATAGAAATAACTAAGACAAAATAAAAACAACATGCTTTTTGGAAGTTCTGAAAGCATAGAAAGTATGATGAAAATGGTAATGAGAACTTGATATAAAGAAAATTTGCAGTCACCATCATATTAAAGGAATATTTTTTCTAATATCAAATGACTATCTCACCAAGAAAATAAATTCATAATGAAAGTTCCGTGTACAAAACTTTTGATTTTTGACAACATATACAAATTCAAAATATACAATAATCTTCGTATTTTTTATATGGAGGAATAAAAGTATATAAACATTGCTGTTTATGCTTTACTTGTTACCCGAGCAGTTCACACGGTGTCAACAACACTAACCTTAACATAGGTATAGAGCACTAATGCGCTTTTAGGCGTAGCTGTTTCAGTTTTCATCTTAGTGACCTTTACATAACGCCAACAGACACGCATGAATATTTTCGAATATTTAATAAGCTGATTCGTGATACAACCTCTGCATTTTTGCTACATCACTGCGTATGTGCTCAATTCAAAGGATGTAGCACTGTTCAGTGTAAGGCATTCCGGACTACTCTCTGTATGCTCAAACGACACAAATTGTGGCCCTGTTACAATTACGCGTTACAATCCATCTCGTAGAATTTCACTTTCGCCTCCAAGATGAGAAAACAATCATTAGCGAAATAGTAAAGTGTCACGATAAGAGAAAATCGTTTAATTATCATACCACAATGTTTGCCGTACTTGGTCAGCACGTCTGGAAATCATTCCTTAATGTGTGGATAGGCTGCCATTATTAACAAGTTTGCTATTTTGAATTCAATTTTGTATCAAAAAGCATTGTTCTTAAATGTGGCATTTTCAATTCGCAATGAGATTTGTAATGACCCTCGTCATGCGAAAATGGGTCTTATTCCATATGCGCCCATCATATAAATAGCCCACTCAGCTATCCCTCCTTCTGGTAAGGAGAAACATAACATATTGAGTGATTTTAAAGCGAACAGCATCGCCTATGGCCTGACTGCGCAAAAGCACATGTTGGGTTTAACAAACGCTTGCCGAAACGCATAAGACCCATTTTCGCATGACGGCGCTATTGACGTGTGATTTAAATGTGTCAAAAGAAAACTGCGTTTAAATCAAATATAAACATACGTTTATTTCGATAGTGAAGAAAGATACTCATAACAAGGCATATGAGGACACATATGAAGTGCTCTCCCGTAGTATATTTTATATTTACTCACACTAATGTGTGGTTTGACAATGCTAACACACATTTCATGCGGTGAATATGCAGCTTACAGGTAAAAAACACAACACAATAGTTTAACTTTTGTTTAATTTAATTATTTAGAAAAGTAAATTGCTAACTTTATTTCAAAGTCAGCGTATACGCCTACTACATTTTTAAAAGACATTTATTGTTATAAATATATTTAATTTAATATAATATATTAAGTTGTTATATTAAGTTGTTTTCGGTTTTAGCGATTTAAAAGCATTTTCGAGGTTGCCTATAGTATGCCTGTAGTAATTGATAAACTCATATCCAACTGTCTATGTATTGAGAACTGTGAATATAAACAAGCTTATCCTTCAACTAACCTTCTACTATTGCATTCGTATTATTATTATAAATTGTTTGTTATATTCGGGTTTAGCGATTATTTTTTTGTCTATCGTATCGCTGAAGTTATTGTTGAACTTACGTTCAACGTTTTATAAATTGAGAATATAAATAAGCGTCAACTTTTTCCCGAATCTCTCAATTTACGGCCTGAACTACGTCATTGAGTTGTATGCGAGAGCGTAACCTATTGCGTTGTTATAACCCGTAAACTTTCCTTTGTTTATCGACCGGCGCATCTATTAATAGCCTCATATCATGAATGCCAAAACACCCGCGAAAAAGAACCACGTGACCAAATAGGACGCAAAACGCAATATATACCATGCGACTACGACTTTTATTATGTAAGAACGCTCCGCAATTCATTTGAAGCCGGAGCCTTGTGATTGCTATTACGTAAAGAATTGACCTCTAACTGAAGTAAGCAAAGGAAACGCAGCACCTAATTGACCCATTCCTTCTATGTGCGACTAATGTATGGTTTGCCTATTATAACACACATTATAATGCGGTAAATATGCGACTTACAAGAAAAAAACAATATAATTAAACTTTTGTTTTGAATTAAGTTATTTCGAAACCAAAATTCCAAACCTTATTTCAAAACAGCAAGACTACATTTTTTAGAGAATATTCTTGTTATATTTAAATGTTTTTTTAACAGTTTCAGCGATAATGAAACATTTTTTTATGTTGTCTATCGTATCCCTGTAATAATTGTTGAACTCGTGGTCAACGAATTATTAATTGAGACCTGTGCATATAAACAAGCGTAACCTTATACAAGTGCGTTATTCTTACCCGGACTCCCCTTTGTTTATCGCCAGCCTCAGAGTTATGAATGAGATGAGCGAAAATACTACGTCACGCAGACGAAGCAGAAAGATGACTATTTCAATCATTCATAAACAATCTCCTCCGCGACACGTACAATACGATCATTGTTTTTTATTCTTTTCTATAAAACAACATTCGAAACTATTGCATTTAACACGATATTAATGTAATGTTTCCATTTGTGAATAAACATAACCTATTGCGTTATTCTCACACGGACTCCCCTTTGTTTATCGCCAGCCTCAGATTAATGAATGAGCTGAGCGAAAATACTACGTCACGCTCACGCAGCAGAAAGTGGACTATTTTAATCATTAATTTCACATTCACATATCGTTACTATAAATAGTAACAAAATGACGTCGCGACCGGGCCGTTATTCGTATCTAGCGAGCCAATATAACTTAGGCCTATATCAGCCCTAGGGCCGATTTTTCATATCAAAAAAGAATGGGATCGCGCGACTAATACTGAACAATATGGCGTCCACATTCATTCTAAGCCATAAAGAAGTAAAACATCATCTACTGGTTATTGTTTTACTCACCGAAGTTGTGTTATAACCGTGTTTATTTTCGTAAAATTTAATTTGCTTCCATGACGAAGTAAATTCTGGACACATTTCTTTATCGCCATCCATCTTTTCCATTTAAAAGAGACTGGATGTAAGCAGGCAATTCTTTGAGGATAGACATTCTTTGATCGACTGACAAAAGAAGGACGTTTTCATCAAAGAAATTACCATTTGAATTCAACATCGAGTTCCTTCAAACAGTTAAAGAACCATTCACTGACGCTTATCTTAAATTTAGGCATAATCCGTCAATTGTTCAACAAAACATCGCGTTATTCGAGTCGACATTTTAACGAAATCGAAAATGCAGTCTCACCAGTTTCATTCCAGTTTTATATCTCAACACTGTTATTCACATTCATAATATTATATTAATCCATCGTAAACACACACACTAATCGTTCGATGCTTAACAATATATTTAACTGTTAAATAAAACACTCCAAGTCCGATTTGGTGTTGTCCTAAAATCCAGAGAGTCTAGGTAGCTTCGTCATTGAAATGAAGTCACATGAGATACGTCATAAATTGCGTAATCAATTGAATGAAAATAAAAGTACGAAAAGCTTTTTTTGTATAAATTTTCGTGAAGGACCAAAATAGTATTATATGTGATATAAACGATAACACACGACAGAGCTGGGCCGGGCGTCCACAATCGGCCCTTGCCGAATAATGGCCCTCGGGATAAAGGCTCTCGGGCCGTTATGTCGGCAGCGGGCCGATTATAGACGCCCGGCCCAGCTCTGCCGTGTGTTATTGTCTAAATAAACAATCTCCTCCGCGACACGTACAATACGATCATTGTTTATTGATTCTTTTCTATAAAACACCGTTCGAAAATATTGAATGTAACACGATATTAATATAATGTTTCCATTTGTGAATACACATAATTGGAGAACTCAAACCTCTTGCATAAATTATACAACTCTTTCTTGCGCGGATACGCAAGCGGGTATTGGGTTAATCATACCTAGGCCGTATCGACCTGAATTTCACACTAAGCACTTTAGACGGTCGCTAAAGCGACCATCTAAAAATATACTACGGGAGATCATGTTATATTTTCACCATCGAAATATATGGTATGTTTATATTTTATTAAAACGCAGTTTTCGTTCGAAACATTCAAATTACAGTGTCAGAGCCGCGTCATGCGAAAATATGCCTTATGACGTTTCGCTGTCCGATATAAAATCGCGCAAGGCTTCATGGTCTCATTAGGTATCTCCTGACGAGACTTTGAGATGCGTAGGCGGGGCTATAGCAACGCTGGCCGCATATGACATAAGAACCATTTTCGTTTTTAATGGAACATCTAAGCACAATACATTTCGATAGAAAATTGAAGTGAAACTGTGTTATTTATAGCAAAGTGGCAAATTTCGGCAGCCTTCTCAGACTTTGATGAACGATTTAAGACGGGCTGACCGAGTACGGCAAACATTTGTGGTTAGATAAAACACGATAATAAACACAATTTTCATGCAATCATGACACTACACTACTTCGGTAGTGTTTGTTTCCTCATCGTGTTTGGTACACGGTGTTATCCACGTTTATCGATAGTCAATTATATCTTCCCCTGACGATTTAGTGAGCGAGGACTTACCCTGAAAGTTCGCCAAATGGATTTTAACGCGGTCAAAAATGTGTCGTATGAACCTGCAGAATATGGGTCAGAGTTCCTTACACCGAACCATGCTAGTTCCAATATGCTGTACACTGACCCAGAGATGTGGCCAAAGTTCTGGGGGATTTCTCTCGACTCAGCCAATGAAATATTCGAATGTATTCATTCGGGTCTGCCGGCGTCTTTCTCTGCAACGTTTACCTAATGTTGAATGAGGAGCCAAGGGTGCCAAGCTTGTGGTATCACATCAAGACGTAATGCGAGATCACAGTCCGGACTCAGTCAGCATGTTATATGTTGTTGGTTTTTTTGCTGATGTAGATCCAAGCGTGAAAATTTACACGCATTTATGTTATATTTTACATATTAGTTTAGTTTAAACGTATTTATTGCATCAAATATGCATGGGATTGGATTACAAGTTTTTGCAACATTATCTGGATCCTCTCCCAGATAATTATATAACATAATTTACTAAAATACATTATTATTAGTTCAACAACATGATCAGTTAGTTTAACATAATTATACAAAGATAAATAGACATATAAGTAGGTTAACAATTGTAAAGTTATTGAGAATAGTTATCTCCCATTGTATGCATGTCATTGACAATTTTATACAAAATTTAAAACCTTTTTGAGCCCGCTATGAATGACTGTATTGTTCTGAACACCATTTCATTAAAATCCAAAGACATGTTGGGGTCCCCACATAGCAACAATTTAACATTAAGGTTATGGTTCAATTTGCTTATAGTTAGTCCTCTTATGTATGCGAAGTTTAAACATTCAAAAAAGTAATGCCGCGCATTTTCACAAGGAGCTCCGCAAGAACAAGATTGATCAGCGATTAGATTTGATCTAAAAAGATCGTAGTTTAAATTACTACACATATTTCTAAGTCTTGTGTGAGCAATGTTTACTTTTCTTTTGCCTATATTATAGTATTTTGGGCACACAAGTGGCTGTGGGGTTATCGCTGATCTGAAAGAAGATATTGTAGGTTTTTCTCTTGTGTCTTTATTAAGGTTTATTGTAGATGGAAAGTACGATATACATACTGTATGAAGTTAATCGCGAATGGGGCATAGAGTAATTTACTTGATTTCTTAGATTGTAATGTGATATACTACCGACATGTTGTGGAAGTAGATTTGATAAATAAGAGGGTGTTAAATGAGCGTGATTTTACATATGACATAACAATAGCATTTTTTATGTATTGTTTGCTTGAAATAAAAACAATGCGCGTTGAAAATACAGCCGTTTCATTCATTAACTTTATATCAGGACACAGTACCGGATTATATGCATACTTATTGTGAATGCAATATCTTTATCGGTATATACTTTAAACAAAACATGTTTAAATTTAGCATGTCACATGACGTCATAGTGTTTTTAATATAAAGTTAAAAATGTCAAGTACATGTATAACATATCCCATAATGTATGAATGTATTTAATGTAAGGTTGAACATATAAACTAATTATACATTATTATTGTAATAACGATGACGATTCTTGAGTGCTTCAGAAATGAATTTTCCTAACTTTCATTTTTATTTTCTGTAGCTAATAATTCTGTGAGTTTGAACATACCGGTAATAGGTCTGACTCTATAATATGTTTACATGTAGTTTTCTCTAATTTGGGAAAATTTAGAACAAACGTTGTATTCATCTTCTATTTCATTGCTGTCACATTATTGGTAGAGTCGCAAGTTTCGTTCCAATCTATCATCTTTCAGTCTATATTCTCAGGTTATGTGCACATATGCGTAATTTCGTTATCGCTGTTCTTAAATTTCTTGAAACAATCGTCTCTAATTATGATTCAAACGAAAATGTCGATTTTATTGCTTTTTATTCAATTAGTACCCTATTATCTTTAATATCTCGATTCCACTCTTACGTATTCGTCGATAACTCTTTGTTTAAACGAAGACAAAAAATAATGATTTGTGAATTATTAGACCACACATAATTAAATCCATATTTAAATTGAAAGTCCCTCACCTTCCCAAATCAGTTCAATTTATTTTCATTTACGCCAATCAGACCATCATCCTATATGGATCGAAATACAATATTTTCACTTATAGTTATTTTAAACCAGTATTTTAAAATACGTACATATCTGTTAATAAACAACTGGTATCTACCAAGTTCGCCGTAAACGGTTACACTGGGAGTTGATTTTCTGACACCAAGAACAGCTTCGAAGAATTTAAGGCGCAATATTTCCAAATCGCTACACTTTAAGAAACCCCATATTCCACACGAGTATGTGATAATTGTAGACACAACTAAATAAAGTGATTATCAGCTCTACATGGGAGTCTGTAGGCGGTAGACATAAAGGTGCCGTGTTAATTGAAATATAAAACACTGTTGTGTTTGCTATTCACATACATTGATATCAAAGGAACAAGATGCCTATTAAAATAATGTAAATACATGATATTTATCACAATATTCCTTCGATTACGATTTTTTTCAAAATATGTGACGAAATGAACTTGTTACTGAATAAGACAGGTAAAGTCAAAGTCACTCGCCAACATAACAACTGATCTTTTTGTATTAAAATATCATTGACTTAAATACCTACTGCCGATGTTTCGAATTTATATTCGAATTAATAAATGTCACATAGAAACAGGAAATCACTAAAATAGTCTGATATAAAATTACATGTACATGTAACATGTTTATATGTAATTATTGGCAAGATATACGTACACAAACGCGAAAGCATTTTCGAAATGTATTTTTTTTTTTAAATAAACAGCAAGTTAAACTGCATGCAAAAACTATACATTCACCTGAATTTCACCGCGAACCGCCGTGGCCGCGGTGGTCCACCGTGAGATCGATTTCCCGATAACGCCCGCTTCACCCATGTCACCACGATCTATCACGATGGAAACACCTTAAGATCACGGCGATTGTCCACGCCAGGGACCTATAGAAACGTTTGCATTGGTCTCTGTCCACAATGACGACTTTTTTTCCACGGTGGGACTGTCTTTAAGGCAGAAATCACGCTAGACGTAGTGTATGTAATGTTATATCAGCGCGTTTTATCCAAAAGGTAGACACTTCATAGTGACATAAGCCCAAACAATGATTATAATTGTTGTTTCGGAACTATTCAAGTCGTTCTAGCGGGTATATTTTCCTACGTTCGCGTATTTGCGTCTGTGAAGGTCGCCAACACGAAAGAACGACACATAAACCCACACGAACGACAATACGGGCGACAAACATACTTATTTAATGTTTGCATTGGCGCCCTACTTTTGTTATTGTCCGGACAAGTTGTCGTTCCTCGTTGTTGTCGTGTTGGTGTCCTTCTTCGAACCCGCAATAGTTTTCATTTAACAATAGATTTCATTTAACAATACTTGACGTAGCATTTTAAAAAGATAACTTAGACATGCTGGAATGAATTTGGCTGTCACGACACTTATTAACGTATTCGTATGTATATGTTTACATTTCTACACTTTTAATTTCTTGTATTTAATTTGTACGAATGAAGGTGTAAGATATTTGGTTTGAAAACAGTATTCAACACGTAAACCGTGACGATGCATACAAACGTCACGACGTCAATCTATGACGTTTGGTTAACGCGACGTCAATTTTAACATTAGTTACAACGTCAAAGAAGCAATCGAGATAAAGCAGTATGGAAGCAAACACATTACAGAGCGTTCTCCGTAGCAAGTATAACATCGACGACAGGCTTCAAGCCGAGGGCATTTTCGTTGCCCTCCACGGCGGAACATTGGACGCCATTGGTCTGTTCAGTATCGGGATTGGAGAGAGGTGGGTCGTCGTCGCGGGCATCAACCTCCGCGGACCTCATATCGACTACGATCTGAAGTCTCTTACTCCAGTGGGACTGCTCGGTGTCACGTATAAAAACTGCAGCAGGGTTATTACCATCTCCAGTCAGTTCAAATCCAAGCAGTCCTTTCAGTTATGCAGCAGTAGAAAGGATGCCGCGGTCTGGGATGATTTCACAACGGCCATTGATTGCCTGCGGTCTAAATGCAGTGGCGACATTTGGTGCAGCGCATCATTGACAACTTCTTCATCGCCAGACGCATCTCTGGGTGTTGAACATGAGAGAAAATATCAGAGACACCTCATGGGGGAACAGCGTATCAATTACAGATGTGTGCATCGACAAAGATTCCCAACGGTGGATGTAAGTCACAGCTCTATCTCTTTGCCCGATTTTAAGTCAGGACCAACTGATGCCAAGCACGTGGTATGGTGTCAACATGTGAAGAGAGGCCACAGTCTAGAGATGACTTTTGACAATTTCGTAAACGACAACGATTCAAACCTCAATGCAGTAGCCCAACAGGTATCTTGGACTGCTCACGCGACACTTCTTATTGGAGGGCATACTACAAACGATTTGTCAACTGCTGAGTCAACTGCTGTGTCAACTGATATGTCAACTGCTGTGTCCAGCAAGCCGCACGGTCTAGCTGAGGGGTTCCGCCGATTCTTTAGCTGTTGTAGAACCAAGCGCTGAAATATGTTTTACTTTTAATTTTGAGTGTTATTGTTAACACTAAAATTTGTTGTTTTGTGCACTTAATATATTGTATGAACACAATTAAATATGTTTGTTTCATTTTGCTGTTTGAGTTCCGATTATTAACTGAAAATTACAGGTGTTTACAAAATCTCCTTAGACGAAAACTATGTTTCACCTTACTGCTATCTTATCGTGTTGTACAAGAGGACCCTACTTTATCAAATATCTTACGATAAAATTAAGCTGCGATAAAATCTTACATTTTCATCAAAACTCGATACATATTCCTAAAATAAAAGACTTATGAAACACACTAGTTAACTGAACAGATTCTTCGAAATGACCTTTAATCATAGAATATGGAAATAAAGTAAGCATTATTCAAATATTTATATTTTTCGTTGGTAAACGTTGCTTAGATGAAAGGGATCCAAATTATCGCTACATGAGTGACACGGCCACACATATAATTGGCATACATTCGTTTTTCAAAAGTGTTTAAAGTGCCCTAAATAAGAGTGTACGGTATTTAATGTTTAAGTGAGCGCTTAAAAGACAAACATCAACTCCGTATAGTTTTTTACATATCAATTCCTTGTTGTTTTCTGTTATTCATTCTGTAACACTTATGGTATTTATATAATAATAATGATTAATTATATTGTTCCACGAGTGCGGGTTCGTTATTGTTCTGGATGATTCAAGACATTTAAACCGTTTATAAGATTGTTTTATACTTTATTATTACAAGTGCTACATCTAAATATTCACTTGAATAGTTCAATTCCAGATATGAAGACAACCCTCACACGCTGGTCTTACACACCGGATACTCCGTGAAGATGTTAAGCTCTCAAAGTAGAACTGCTTTTAAGTTACATTTGAAAAACAACCATGTCCTTCCAGTTCAACCCATGAAATACTACTGCCAAAGCGGGAAAGAAACATGACCAACAGACTCAATGTACAGGAAAGAAAATAGGATTAAAACAACTCTGCACACAAGGGAGACAACTTTTAAATAGAATTTGTGACTGGTTACACACTTCCCCCAGCTCAGAAATGATGTCCTCATCATAACATGTGTATGTCAATAATATTTGTCTAATGTCACAAGAATTGTCCCTGTCACATAACACAGTCAGTCTTACATAAGAAAATACTAACTTATTATGATACAGTACTAAAGCAATACTATAAAGTAAACATTACACCAACGTACAATACATTACCACTACAATTGTACAGTAACTAACTATACAACTACAAATATACAACTCATACTTACAACTAGATCTGTACATACTACAGATACAGAATACTTATACTTACCATGTAGCAGCACATTTAGCTCTCTTCTGTTTTTAGTATGTGTCCTCACATAGACTAACACAAATTAAACACATATTTAGAACAAAATAAAACACACAAAATAGAATATAAAATTGTGTATCAAATATCTGGCTATTTGATGCAACACAATTATGCCTACTGAAAAAAACAAAAAACAATATAATACACACATGAACAGCAACAAAATAATTCACATACAATATCATTATTACACAGTTAATGTGCAAATCTATTATATAATATTATTTACAATTCTTTTTACCATATCTGGGCTCATTGTATCAATAAATTCACTATTCATGAACTCTTCAAGAATAGTGAACCATGAGTTTTCTCGCATATTTATACATGCATACATTTTAAAATCCTTTAACCTATCTGGGACATTTCTTACTCTGTCTGTCCTTCTTGGTGCAGGTTTTGGTATATCTCTTCCATCCTGTTCTTCAACACGCTCTCTAACCTCATTCGCCGACTCGCTTACATCATTCACTTGAACACTCTCCCTTTCTTTAGTACTTGGTTCTATTTCCTCATCAACATTTTCATTCAGAACAGGGCTTTCTCCTACATTTAAACCATCTTGGTCTTCACTTTCAACTTCTACGTGTTCCACATTTTCAAATGTACTGTCATCTTGAATGACATTATTTGGATCATTCACTGAATGTCCATTATCTGATATAGGTACTGCAACTTGATCATCCGTAATAACGGTTTTCTTCTGGGCGTCCCCAAATACAAGGTGCACTAGTTCATCTTCTGACTCAGTGACGTCACCTTCTTCCCCATCAAGTTTCTCTTTTACAGAAACATTTTCTTTATACTCGTACGGTACCTGTTCTTTCTGTCCTGCAGAATCATTTATCCTAATGATTATTTCATCTTGATTTGCAACCAAGTGCAAATGATGTCGATGTAGAGTTTTTACACTTTTTGTTTCTAAGCCCTGAACTTTATAGACTGGCACATTATCGTTAGTTTGTTCAATTACAGTATATAGTTCTTCTTCAAATTTGTCCGATATCTTATGTTTTCCTTTGAAAGCAAGTATTTTGACCAAAACTCTATCTCCTACTTCAAGTTTAGCTGCTTTAGCTTTTCTGTCATACACTGACTTTTGTTTCAATTTTGCTTTATCGCTTTATCAATGTGTTTTTCAACAATATCCCTGGTTTTCTGCATTCTACATTGCAAATCCGCAATATATTCAGAAAAACTTTTCTGATTTGAATCAGGGCTTGCTTTTTCAAAAACAGCATCAATAAACAATTTTGGTTTACGACCAAACATCACTTCAAAGGGAGACAATTTTGTGGACTCATGAGGTTTGCAATTATAGCTATATACTAAAGAGTTTACATATTTCTTCCAATTTTGTTTTTCTGAATTTTCCAATGTTCCAAGCATGTCTAAAAGTGTACGGTTGAATCGCTCTGGACCAGAGTTTCCTTGTGGATGATAAACAGAGGTATGGAATTTTTTTATGTTTGCAATTGTACACAATTCTTTGATGATTTCAGATTCAAAATTGGCACCTTGATCACTATGTAACCTTGTAGGTATACCACAGTGCACAATGAAATTATTATAGAATACTAATGCAGTAGTTTTTGCAGTTTGGTTTTTTGTTGGTATAGCCATGGCCAACTTAGTAAAATGATCAGTAATAACTAAACTATTTGAATATCCACCCTTACAAGGTTCAACACTCAGAAAATCAAAGCAAAGTAACTCCAACGGTATTAACATTTATCAATGGAGCTCTGATGTTCGTTGAGGTTTTTCTTCTCAAACATCTGTCACAATTTAAAATCCAGTTTTCAACAACAGTTAACATAAATGGCCAGTAAAAACGCTCTCGCAGCAAACATGTGGTTCGGTCTTTTCCGGGATGACCAACATCATTGTGCAGACCACAAAGAACTTGCTGCCTATAAACAATAGGTAAAACTAATTGTTCAACAGTTTCATCATTTTCACTAATCTTTCTAAATAAGATTCCTCTTTTAATGACAAAATTACTAAATTGTTTTTTCATTATTTGGTCTTCTTTGGAAAAACATTGTTGAATTATTTTATCGATGGTGGCTATTCTCCATTTGACAATCAATGGATCCATTCTTTGTTGTTTTCTAATTTCTCTTAGTTCAATTTGAGCCATTGGCTTTCCAGGATTTTCAGTAATTTCTTCAATATTGACATTCATTGATGACAGTAATTCTACAAAAGGTGGTGAAATACAACCACATGTGACATTCACTACATTAGTGTCCATTGAATACTTACCTGACTCCAGTTGAGAATATGGATAACGGTTCATAGCATCCGCATCTTTGTTATTTATACCTCTACGGTATTGAATGTCAAAAGAAAAAGAACTTAATGCTGAGACCCAACGTTGGCTAGTAGCATCTAATTTAGTAGTTGTTAAAATATATGTTAACGGATTATTATCTGTTAACACACGAAAGTGATTGTTGGTCATGTAATAAGAAAACTTTTCTGTTACTGCCCATTTCAGAGCTAAAAACTCTAATTTAAAAGCTGAGTAGTTCTTTTCAGATGGGGACAAAGATCTACTAGCGTATGAAATTACGCGTTTGAGCCCATCTTGTTCTTGATATTAAATTGCACCTTTGGTAGAAGCATCAGTATGCAATTCAAAAGGTAGTTTAAAATTGGGTTATGCCAATAAAGGCGAAGAGGTTACATTAAGTTTCAAAAGTTCAAAACTTTTCTGGTGATCTGCACCCCATTGCCATTCTTTTTTAGACTTCAATTTCCCTTTTTTTTCATTAGTGGGTGGAAGTAAATCAGCCAAACAACATGTAATGGTGCTGAAATCTTTTACAAAACGACGATAATATCCTGCAAAAGCAAGGAAACTTCGAAGTTCATCTGGATTTGTAGGTGTTGGCCACTTACTGACTTTATCAATTTTTTCAGGGTCAGTTTTTACTCTATCACTGCCCACTACATGACCAAGAAAATATACATTCTTTCTAAAAAATTTACTTTTTTCAGGTGCAAGCTTCAAATTCCAAGATTTTAGACGTTCAAATACTTGTTCTATATTTTCCAAATGTTCTTTGTAAGTTTTGCTATAAATAATAATATCGTCAATAAAAACGACACAACTTTTCATGTTTAAATCACCAAGACATTCAGTCATTGCTCTCGGGTATGTGGCGGGCGAATTCGTAAAACCAAAAGCCATTTTACTAAACTCCCAAAGGCCAAATGGTCCTAACGTAAATGCTGTTCTTTGTTTATGTGATTCTTCTATTTCAATTTGGTGATATCCTGACTTCATGTCCAAAGTAGTAAAGTATTGAGCACCATTTAAACAATCAAATATTTCTTCAAGTCTTGGCAAAGCATAAGAGTTTTCTTTCATTCAAAGTTATGTAATCAATACACATACTTAATTTCCCATTGCGTTTCCTAAACAAAACAATTGGTGAAGCAAATGGTGACTTTGATGGTCTAAATACACCACATGAGTGTAATTGTTCCAAGTGCTCACGCACTTCGTCAACCATGCCAGGCGGTATACGCCTATGACGCAATTTAAAAGGTGTGTCATTCGTCAAATCAATTCGGTGTGTAGTTTCTGAACACTGACCGATATCTGCATCACTTGTTGAAAAAATATCTTTATGTTTTAACAACAAAGGTTTTATTTCAACAATTTGTTCAACAGAAAGTAGATCATTATTTTCGATCACAATATTGTGAACAATTTCTGATCTTTTGTGATCTAAATCACTTTCTTTCATATTTGTAATTCCCATTGCTATGGTTACAGGTTGTAACTCCCCTAAAATTGCTTTAGGTTGAATAGCAACTGTGTTTGTTGTCAAATTTGACAATATGACAAATATTTCATTGTATTTACCAAATTCAAACATATTCACAGCAGGTGTAACATCAATGAAATCTGGAATGTGTGCATCAGTACAAGCTACAGTTATAACACTTGAAGATTGATAATCGATTTGTTTATCTGTATAACATTACAAATTTCTTACTTCATTTGGTTTCAACAAAATAGTCTCCCTGTTCAAACTTCTTACAATTGCCACTCTGCCATTATTTTTTTTCAAAGACTTTTCTCTCAATGAAATAGCTCTAAAGCTCAAATACCATGGTGTATGTAACTTAGCTTTCTGTAAAAACTGATCACCAAATGTATCATGAAATTCTTCCAACAATCTGTTCAAAATATTGGTTCCCAGAATAACTTGTACTTTTGAAGAATATTTTGTGTCGGGTGACACTAAAAATAAACAATAACTCGGTTTCGAACTCTCAAGTCCTTTACAAATGTGTACTTCAAGTTCAACAAAACCAAGATATGGCAACTGATTACCATCAGCACATTCAATGTTAAGTAAATCATTCAATGGCTCCAAGCTGGTGTTTTTAAAATTATTGTTGTAAAAACTTTCTGAAATGATACTTACACAAGATCCAGTGTCTAACAATGCTCTGGTATTGATGCTACTTAACACTATACTTACCTCGCTGACCTCCCCTACTAATGTGGGATCTTTCATAGATTTAGTGCTCAGGTTCGATCCCCTTACTGGAGCACAGTCTAGTTTGGGCACTGAGCATGAAAATGTCCAGTCTGTCCACATTAATGACATGATCTGGCAAACGTAAAACTGGAGGTTGGCCTAGAGGGTCGGAAATTTCTACCTACCTGACTTCGGAAACCACGCCTTTCTCCTCTATTTGGATAAAACTGTCCTCACCTTTCACCTCTACTGGTGTAGGGTCTGTACTGAACATGCTCATACTTACCCGATTGTTTTTCATTTTCAAGTTTATCTATGCGTTCATTTAAAAGGTTCCTAATTTCACTTATTTCAGAAGTTTCAGGTGTTACTACTGGTTAACAAGGTTTTGTTTCACTATTTTTTTTCATCAGTCAAATCTAATTCTAATTTTCGCAGCTCAATTTTAAAGGTATCATAATTGTTAACAGTCTTATGTTTGTAAGCTGCCATATGTTTCAACTCTTTTCTCAAATCTTGGTATAAAATACCTTTCAAAATTACAAAATCATTCTTTTTTCACCACCTACAGCCACAGCTTTATCGAAAAGATCTTCAACTCTCGATGCAAAAGATGACACCGATTCATTGGGTTTTTGTGTACAATTGTACAAACTTCTAAGAATAACTTCCTTAGTTTCAATGTCACCATAGACACTTTCTAATTTAATCAAAACTTGTTAAAGATTCACTCCAACCCCTAACCTCCTAAGACTTTCTGCTACGTTACCATTAGCAGCCTTTCTTATACCATGTAGAATTTGTTCTTTACTGAACAAACCTTCAGCCAATAGAGATTCTCAAATTTAAAACATGGCCAAGAAACTTCTCCCTTATTTTGTTCCCCACTAAAATTTTGTATTTTAGGGTAATTAAAGGATGCAAACTGTCCAACATGAACATCACTTTCGTTATCAGTATGTACATGGTCTTGTTTTATAGTCACATTTGACTTTGTTTTTGGCTTTACAACACTAAAATTGTGCATAAAAGTAGCTAAGTCGGCAGCTGTTTCTATTTTCTGGTCAATTTGAAGCTCTCCAAAAGCTTTCAATAACTTTAATTGAGCATCGGTAACTTCCGTACCACCAGATGCTTCAGTTGACTTCAAATTCTCGCTAGACATGTTACTACAAATACTTGACTTCAATAAAAATTTGGATATCACTTCACTAACTCCTCAAGTCACCACATACAACAAACTCATACAAATTAAACATCATAAACTAAATAAACGTTCACATAACATTTATTGATTATTGGTATAACATATACACAATAAACACCATACAATTGTCACTTGAGGTTACACATGTACAACAAATTACAAATTGTCAATCTCAAAACACATTAATCCAGTGTCATTTGAGCTATTCACAATAAAACACAACTTCACGATTCAACACTTTTCAAGAACACTGTTCGCTTTGAATTTTCACGCAAAACAATTGTCAAGTTCACACTATATTGTTCATACACAGGCACGTATTTATTACAACACAACAATGTCCAAATATGATACTTCAAGACACATTATTTCACTGTAAACACACAAGTTGTTTGCATAATACATTGCGTAATTTATTTCTGTTGAATGTGTGTAATGTCAATAACACATCACAATATAAAATAATTGAACACAGTATTCAACATGGAATTATTGCCACTCAGATTCCCTTACTCCAGTTTGTATCCACATAAATGCTTCAAATACAAACATCACATTTCAACTCAAATGCAAAATAACTATTTCCCTTCCACATGCAAGTTCAATTCCAATAAATGGTAATGAATGTCACAATAAATATCAAAGTACAAACTATATCAAATATTTTTCAAATTCAGCTTTAAAATAAACCACATTAAATGCAATAATAAAAAAACTGCAAATAAGTGCTTAATATTTGATGTATTGTTGTTACTGTTGTTTATTGTTGTTGTTGTTGACAACTATTGTTGTTGTTGTTGATGACTACTGTTGTTGTTGTTGTTGATGACTACTGTTGTTGTTGATGACTGTTGTTGTTGTTGATGATGATGACTACTGTTGTTGATGACTACTGTTGTTGTTGATGACTACTGTTGTTGTTGTGCATATGGCAACACTTACATTCATTCATTATGCCACAACTCTGTTAATTATTTTCTAAAATAATATTTATTTATTTTATTTTTATTTATTTTATTATTCTTTTTTTGTCACTTATTTAAATATTCAACAAATATTTCAATTAAATTTATCTATTTTACTTACCTTATAATCCACACAGCAATTCTACCAGAACCTATGCATCATTTCTACACTACACAAAACTACTACCATTCATGTACATTGTACAACCAAAACAGTTTTACTATCTGTGAATTCCCTAAAAGGAATTACTACTACAAAAGACTGGTCAGTGAATGTCATTCATAAAGTAAATCAATGAAATGTAAGAAATTCTGTGAGGTCACTAAACACTAAAATTATCAAGCAATCAAACACCTTGGCAAAGTTCAACACAAGGTTTAATCACTGCCAAACAGGAATAATCCAGTTTAAAGACTTTGTATACAAAGGGTGAGCAATTTCCATGAAAAAAACAGACCCAAAGAACTGGAAGGTTGCCAATAGTTTTACTTTCTCAATACACTGTGAATTAAAAATACCTATTTAAAAGACAATAGCAGCATTTCTACAGAATTAAATGCAATATTAGTTAATTAACTGGGTTTTATATTAAAATAGAGATATTCCATCACCAAATATTAATATTTCATGCAAGTGAACCTTTCATACAAAAATTCTTCTCACGCTCAGTTGACATGGATGCTGTACACAATTTGGTTCAGCCACTAGATGCACAATTGTTCAAAGGTTTAATGTTCACATTTATGGATATTTGAAATGTTAATTGTCCTTATCTTCCGTGAAAATCTAATGAGCAGGATGACGGTCTCGAAGATTTGCGTTATGCGGGCAAAATACCCTCAAAGACGGTCTTGAAGATTTGCGTTATGCGGGCAAATTACCCACAAAATAGTCCAACCAGAATAACTGGAAACTTGAACAAAAGCGGCAGCACGATGGCAACTTAGGAATGAAAACCGCACCAAAACGTCCAGGTGAGGTAAAAACATCTGAATATGGAACAGCAACTTCATGTACAGCACATGTGCACACGATATCCGGTCTGCAAACACGATATCCGTAGCGGCTCAGATTCCTCCCGCAGCCGAAAATCGATGGCCTCGTCGATCACATTTTTCAAAATGTTGACAATAGTTGAAAAATTAGTTATGCGCAAAGTAGCACTTAAAATGTCTTAAAATTTAAATTCTGTTACAAACACACGTTTGGCGCCATTTTGTAACACTTATGGTATTTATATAATAATAATGATTAATTATATTGTTCCACGAGTGCGGATTCGTTATTGTTCTGGATGATTCAAGACATTTAAACCGTTTATAAGATTGTTTTATACTTTATTATTACAAGTGCTACATCTATTCACTTGAATAGTTCAATTCCAGATATGAAGACAACCCTAACACACTGGTCTTACACACCGGAGACTCCTTGAAGATGTTAAGCTCTCAAAGTAGAACTGCTCTTAAGTTACATTTGAAAAACAACCATGTCCTTCCAGTTCAACCCATGAAGTACTACTGCCAAAGCGGGAAAGAAACATGACCAACAGACTCAATGTACAGGAAAGAAAATAGGATAAAAACAACTATGCACACAAGGGAGACAACTTTTAAATAGAATTTGTGACTGGTAATTATTCAATCACTTGTTGATGGCAAATAATGACGTTTACCAGAGGGGTATAGTAACTTGATTGATTAATCTTTTACGTTGCGTCCAAAATTATGTGACTGGAAAACACTTGGACCGTGCTCTGTTAAAAGTAGGTTTAATGCATGTGCGTATAGTGTCGTCCCAGGTAGAACACGATTTCAAAGATCACACGCTTCAATTTGCTGGCGTCCAATACAAGACAATTCGTCTCAGTTACGAACTAGAAATGTGAAAATCTCCACGCAGAGTTGTCGTTCCATGCTCTCACATACAATCTCTGCCATCACAAGTAAATCCTTCCAGAGCTGAAAAGATTTGCTTGTTTAAGTATTATTTTATGAAAAGTAGTATCATCTTCTTTTATATTTGTAAAATAGTGTTAAAGTTTAAATTCATAATAAAAACATAAATTACCCAAAATAAAAAAAATAATAACAAATATCTTTAAAAAAAAAGATATACGGCGTTAATAGTTCAATGAATGAGATCAAGGATAGCGAATGTCTTTTTCTGTGCAGTTCTTAGCTGCATAATACGCAGTACGGGATGTTACGCGGAGTTTTCGCGGCTTATTTTACATTATTACATATTGCTGGTAATAAACCTATAGATACAAAACAGAAAACCAAAAGAAGAATGGAAGTGAAATTAAACTTATGAGACAACCGGCCACACGCGAAGTATCCGTATTTATAGGCGCGTTCTTCGAAGAAACCTGTTTTAGTGGTTTGTCGGGCATTGCTATTTGATTCGATTATTAACAGTATCGAGAATAATCGCGCTCAAACTTAATACATTAGTCAATATGGTGGAATAGTTATTGTTAAATTAATCAAAAATAATATGTATCATTGTATTGTTGAAAACACATTAAGAATCTATTATTGACATACCATAATTATATTGCTGAATATCTTCATTTAACATATTTCTGGTCTAAAGAAAATTCCAGGTCACCTAGTTCACGGATAGCGTCTTGGCCGCGAACTCCGGTGATGACCTGTATATAAACTCTGACATTCACACACTGGCCGCGAATTGACCCGATACCTCGCGGGTTGAAATGCAATGCATTAAAGTGAGGCCTCGCTTCCACTGCTCTTTATACTTTTACATGTTAACATGTTGACAGGAATATGGAAGTAAGTACTAAATATGAGAACATAGCCTTTAAGTATAAAAACGCTTTTGCGCAAGCGATCCTCTGAAAATAAAAGGTGCACGCACAAACTGTATTGATGTCGAGAATTGAGTGTAAAACTGTTATATCTATTAAGCCTTTTCATTAGAGATAAAATTGTTTCATGCAGTAAAACAGTGTTTAAAAAGACGCGGATATGTTTGCAATGTTCTGGTGGTATACTCAAATCAGCCAATGGAATAAATGAATAAATTCGTACCTAGCCGCGAAAATTTTTTTTAGAATTTTATTGGACACTTACAAAGGTCAGGTAAGGTGAAAAGCTGGCTTAATACAGCTATGCCGAAAAATGCCAACGGGGAAATTATTGTACCAGGCGGCTCGACTATCATCACATGGTTCGTGATAACGGCAGAGATTTGATCGAGCGATGCTGGTTCCAGCCAAATCTCTGCGCGGAGATTGGAAATGCGATACCTATTTGACAGAAGTATTCTTATGGCAAGTCAGCCGACGAAGAACAGAACACCCACTCTCTCTCTCTCTCTCTCTCTCTCTCTCTCTCTCTCTCTCTCTCTATCTCTCTCTCTCTCTCTCTCTCTCTCTCTCTTCTCTCTCTCTCTCTCTCTCTCTCTCTCTCTCTCTCTCTCTCTCTCTCTCTCTCTCTCTCTCTCTCTCTCTCTCTCTCTCTCTCTCTCTCTCTCTCTCTCTCTCTCTCTCTCTCTCTCTCTCTCTCGCCTTGCTCTGTGAAAGGGGGTTTACTGCGTGTGCGTGAAGTGTCCTCCCATCCTCCCATATTAACCTGTGCAGTTCACAGTCTAAGCAAAAATCCTTAGCTAAGACTGTGCAGTCTTAGCAAAAATCCAGTTTAGGCGGAAAGCGTCGTTCCTGATTAGCCTGTGCGGACTGCACAGGCTAATCTGGGACTACACTTTATACACATGAATTAAAAACCCTTTTCACATAGCATGGCCCAGATATGTGGTCAATATGTTTCATAAATAAAAAAAACATGTAATGGTTCAGATTTTATGCTGTTTGCTGGTCATCAGTATCTAGGGGTTGGAAATGAAGCCTTTAAAAGTTGAATCTAGTAAGAAAGGAACTTTCTAAGGGACTACAAATACGTCAAAAAGTATCTAAGTGGTAAAGGGTTAACCCTCCCCCTCCCCCGTTCACACATAGACGCAGCTTTTACTACGATCAAAGCGTGGTCGAATACGTGGCCGATCGAAACAAATGGCAGGAGAATCGTAGTGGAGTCTTCATAAGCGCAGTATGATCGCGGTAGAGTCTTCCTGATAGGAGAGCTTTACGCTCTTGCCACGCTTATTTTGAACATGCTCAAAACAAACGTAGCGGGATCGTGACCAACACTATTCGGTGTATATATATATATATATATATATATATATATAGGGGCATCGTAGTACGGTCGAAATGAAGACCATAATTTGCCAATTTGCTCGATTTAGACTCCGATCGGCCTCGATCCGCCCCGATCCAAACGTTTTTCATATCATGGCTTGATCGGGATGATCGTCGTAAAGTCGCAGCTCTGTGAGAACGGGGAGGGGGGGGGGGGGGGTAAGCGACATGAATACAGGGTTAACTTACTTTATTATTAACACACTTAGTAGTAACGAATACCCGTAACGAACTGTATAAGTTACATAACCCTAAACGGAAGTGGAATGTGGGGGCTACATGCAGTCAGTTTGCTACTAAGCACATATGATGCAGTTCCTGGTGCATAAGATTTTGAAAATGTATTTGAAATGATAAGTTTTGGTTTCAGTTTTAAGGTACATGTGTAAGTCTCAGGACAAAATGCCTGATTTGTGCATTTCTTTGTATGTTGGTGGTTGCCATCCTCAATAGTAGGGCATGGTGTTTGCCTTCAAATGGCGGTGCCGGTAGCTATCAAAACCGGTGCATATGTTCTAAGGTAATTTTTTTGAGTTACGGCGCATAGAATTTTTTCAAATGCAGTTTTTTCGTAAGCATATGAAACCAGCTTTCCAGTCATGAATAGTGATATATTGGCCTATCGCTGGGTCATGGTGAAATTTGAGATCAAAGATTGCGAATTCTATATACAAATGTATAACAAAGAACGAAATTAATTGTGGATGCGTAACCTGTATTATCAAGGCATCATGTGCAGCCCACAACTATTGAAGTCGTAAAAAATAAGAAGTCGTATTTTGTTGATTGTATATGCTATTTAGATGTATTCTATAATAGTAATGAAAGTGATATGTATAGAAAAAGTTTGACATTATGATGAACCCGTTGTTTTTCGTTTGTAATGAAAGTACGGCATAACAAAATGTATCTGTCCATTCGGTGGTATACCAATAACCGTTTAGAGAAAAATTTAATTTAATATACCTGTAACCACTTTTTGTTTAAACACTGTTACCACAAAATATGAGTTTTCTAAACGCGCCCAGTGCCGATATTCGATGACATACATATTTTTTATAAAAGCAACTATATTTAAGCATTCAATCACTAGTATTCAATTGTTTTATATATACACATGTAAAGTCATTTCACGAATCATTTCGCATTCGCGGAAGAATAGGCGCTATGTTTATGTAACAAGAGCACCGAATAACGGGTGCCAACGCTCGGTTGTGGGTGCAGTTATGAATACATGAAAGCTTGTCAGAATATTTTTTAGAGGTCCCAGTGACCTTGACCTAGTGACCCAAAATTGGGTGTGGCGTGTAGAACTCACCAAGGTGCATCTACATATGAAGTTTCAAAGTTGTACGTGGAAGCACGTTGATTTTAGAGCAAAATATCAAGGTTTTAGCATGACGCCGGACGGCAGACGCTGGACGGTGGACGACGAGCTGGCTATGACAATACATCGGGTTTTCTCCGAAAAACAGCCGAGCTAAAAATGTCGGCAGGCACAACGTTTCGAATGATAACAATACTTTATATACTAACATTACTTCAAACTGAGTGTAAGAATTATATGTTCAATTAAATTTAAAATTTAAAAGAAAATACGCTTCCGTTCTCAATTGTCCACATGAAAACCATACGCTTCAGTTCTTAACTAGGAATGTGTGATATCCATTTGACAGCAGGAACCTCATCACCAGAAACGCAACGACGACAACGCACAGTTTCTTGAACAGCGCCACCCAGCCGTCATACAAGCCGTCCGCCTCGTGTTCCCCGCACTTCCGGGTCTTCATCGGGTACCACGTGCGTTCCTCCACGCCCTCTATGGCTGCGCGAGCATCCTTCCATCGACCATGCCCCTCTAACCTCCATTGGGGCGGAGTCGCAGCACAAAACACAACGCGGTAGAACAGTTTTGGATCAGTGAAGAAATATTTCCAGAAATTAGGCCGACAACCGATGAATTTCGAAACTTCGTCGATATACTGGATGAAGTAAATCTGAAGACTGTACCTGGGCGAGTCGACGTACTTCTTTTTGACGAATTCCCTCCATTTTTCCACCGCGTTTAACATTGTTTGTTGGGGCGGTAGCTTTGAATGACCGGCAAACACCTGGGTCGCCCATCGCGACTGAATCTCTAGGATGGGGGGCAGCGGTCCGAAGGGTTGGACGAGTCCAATAACTGCCAATGTGGAGGGGTGCAATTCCGTCGGCCAAACGAGTTTGTATAGGTACGAAAAATGACCCTCTCGTTTGATAACCGACTCGTCAAGAAATGGAAAGCTGTATGTGTACCCTGTACCTAAAATGACCACGTCGATATCCTCTAATTGTGATCCGTCTTCAAATTTCACACCGTTTTCTGTGAAGCGGTCCACGTCCTCGTGAATACTCATGGAGCCAAGAAGCACACGGTTCGGGAGGTCATCGCTAATCGTCACCGCCGCCGACTCGAAATTGTGCTTTGGGGCTAAGCCGTACTTTTTGTGGTCGTAACGGAAATTTAGCTTGTAGAAGTGGTAAGGTCGCATGAGATGGTGCGGCAGACACTGCCGGAAGCGGGTGATTGCCACGTGGTCGAAGGGCTGACCGCGCTCCCCGGCTCGCTGTATACAATAAGCGCCCCGTCTTGTGCTAACGTACACCTGGAAGAGGCATTATAAATAAACAGACTGTTTGAATAATGTGCATTGCATCAGAGTGTGTGTGCACTTCTAAAATTGAACTACATCGTGTACATGTATTTACAAGATAGTTGTTTTGTTGAAGCCGTTTCATAGATGTTAACTTCTATCTCACAGGTCATGCCAGTCTCTAATATTTCATTTCTACGATTGAAATCAGTTATGTGTTTTATGATTTTCTGATATTTTAAAGCACAAAAAGTCTTGTTTCTATCGAAAATGGATAGATGGGTAGAAAACAAATATAGGAGATGTGTAGGTTACCGGTCTGTATCAATATATTAGTCGCGTTCTGAGAAAACAAAAGTCCGCACAGGCAAATCAGGGACGATACTTTCCGCTTTTATGACATTTTTCGTTAAAATGAAGTCTCTTCTTAGCAAAAATCCAATTTAGGCGGAAAGTGTCGTCCCTGACTAGCCTGTGCGGACTGCACAGGCTTATCTGGGACGACACTTTACGCACATGCATTTTGCCCAGTTTTCTCAGAACGCGACTCATATCGTCACAGGAGAGAGATACAATAGCTTTCGTTACTGCACCTCTCGAGGCGCTTCGTATGAAACATGGGAACCCTTGCTACTCACGTGTTTGGCGTGGCGACTCAGTTCACAGGCGACGTCAGCCGCTGAGTTGCCCATGCCTACCACCAGAATGTTCTTGCCTTCAAAGCCGCGGAAGTCCTGTGAGAGAAGGAACTTAATAATGAATTATTTCGAATAAATGGAAATGTGCCGCGCACTCGGTAAAGGAGCTTAATGCGTGGGGGAAGCGTCGTCCCAGATTAGCCTCTGCAAGCTAGGGATGACACTTTCCGCCTAAACTGGGTTTTCGCGACTTTCTTTAAACGAAACATACTCTAAATGCGGAATGTGTTATCCTTGATTAGCCTGCGCGGACTGCAGAGGCTAATCTGAGAAGACATTTTAAGCACATGAATTAAACAACGTTTTTCCACAGCGCGGCTCCAAATATGTTTGAGTCTCATGAGGATCTGAAGGGATTAGTCTCGAGTGAAATAGAGATAAGGTCAAATAAATGGGCCATGCTCTGTGAAAAGGGGTTTTAATGTATGTACGTAAAGTGTCGTCCCATATTAGCCTGTGCAGTCATCATCAGCTAATCAGGGACGACACTTTCCCCTTAAATGTTATTTTTCTTTACAGAAAGTCTCTTCTTAGCAAAAATCCAGTTAAGGCGGAAAGTGTCGTCCCTGATTAGCCTGTGCGGACTGCGCAGGCTAATCTTTGACGACACTTTACACGCATGCATTTAATCCATTTTTCACAGAGAGCCGCTCAAATCTATTTGTAAGAATGCAATTGCGACCAAAAATAATATATTAAAATATTAAATGAAAAGTGTACTTATAAATTCCGTTCGGTAAGAAAGTAAGAAATTCAATCAGATGAGTACGACTTTCCGCCATATTCCTCTTAAGCATCATCTTGTTCCTTTTTTATCCTAGATCGTCCTTATTTATTGTGCCAATAACATAAGTCAGTTTCTCGATTGTACAGGCGATTCATTTCGTTCCGGAAGGTAGATCACTGAAACTGGTCTTATTTTTACCGGAAATGTTTAGTGTTTTCATGGTACAATGCTTTTTAGGTCACAAACACACTTATGTTGAACATTCATAACCTACGAGTGTTAAGTGAAAACTATGTCATATGCTGGATAAGTGGATTACAATCACAATCATACGCAAACTAGTGCCCTCGATCTATGTCTAGCTGTATATTTTCAGTAACGAATTTGAGTACCAAGTATGACCAAAGTATTAAAGCAAGATGTTCTCACGGGAAAAAGAAAACAATTATGCTAAGATTATTGAAGTTCAATATTTGCCGAGATGCTCATACTAATTCGAGTTTTTGTGAATAAACAATTCTAGATCAACTGATTAATCACTAAAACGTGATGCAAAAATACAAAATGAAATACCTTGTAGTCATGCGTGTGAATAACCTTGCCCTTGAAATCTCGGAGGCCCGGAAGTTCCGGTCTCAGTGGTTCCGTAAGATGCCCGTTACAAACCATCACAAAGTCAAACTTAGTTTTCGTCTGTTTGTTCGTCCGTAGGTCCTGTACTGTCACCACCCATTGTCCGGTCTCCTCAAAATTCTCAGCTTTTTCTACTTTTTCAACTTTCGTCTGAAAAAATCATATCATAATATTCATAAAATGAAACAATAATGTATTAGTTCATTAAAAAAGACATTTGTTCGTAACATATGTTAACAATTGGCTGTTTTCAATAAAATTTAATTGCCCGTTTTCTTACAGTTAAATTTTAAAAATTTATACAACATTAAATATATAGTAATGCATGTCAAATAATGATTCTCTGGTGTTTTCTTATACGTTCATTACTAAGAGGTTTTGATAATGTAAGGCCAAAATATAACAATAAATGGAACGATATACGTGAGTAGAGCGCCACACAAATACCGAAGTGTGCAAATATTTACATATTTATTCTATTAATTAATTTTTAAGCAGGGTTTTCCATATGGCGTGTCGCTGCCGACATCCCATCGTGTTTTCATCGGGTAAAAATGTGGCTCTATTGTATATCCATGTATATGAAATCATACATGTTGGTTACTGATTGAAACATCCTTCAAAATCACCACCCGATTTCAAAACCAAATAACGTATTTTTCGGCGGGCAGCACCTGTATGATATAGTTAAGAGGAAGCTGAACTTCCGTTATACCTGCAATTTTATGTACTTCCGAAGCTGGAAATTCTCCGTGTACAGGTCCAGATACCGCCGGAAGTGGGTGTGGTGCATGAAGTTGGGGAAGTCTCGCGGGATCGGGAAATCACTGAAGCAGGTCATCTCCTTGCTTGTATTAATGCTGCACGAGTTGTAGAGGCTCGGATCGGTGTCCTTGGACTTTTCGTTGTGGTACAGCCATAGACCTCCTTCAATCACAACTCCATAAATAAAAATCTTTTTAAGCCAACAGTTCATATAAAGGCCCTTTTAATCGACTGTCTACAAATATAGGCCCCCATTTATCACCAGTTTATAAATATAGACCCATTAAAATCCCCAGTCCATAATATAAACCCATTTGAACCACCAACCAATAAATAAACACCCTACTAAATCACCAGTGCATAAATCAAGATCCCCCTAAAATAACCAGTCATTAAATATTTTCCAAAGCAAATAGCTGGGAACATGTTGTTTCGAATGGACATCGTAGCGATTAAAATTAAATACAACGCATTGAAATCGGGAAATCAGAACGTTTGACGAATCTTTTAACGAAGTGTTTCAATTAATGTTGCTTTCAATTCGTTAACTGAGACACTGTAAATCAGCAATTGAAAGCAAATGGTAAACGCGTAGTAAAAAAAAAGTTCATTCTTTAACCAAAGAATGTCAAGGGAATTTATTGGAGCTGCACAACCTCAATCGCATTAAAATGAAGTCAAGTCACACACAACATATTCATAGAAAGAAGTTCTAGAAATTCTTAAATCGAGTGGGGATTCAGCTTTATTCGCCCCAAACATACGAAAACCGAGGCATGTGTATCCGCCGGAAAAAATATGAAAACATCGGCCCTGGACCGATATTCTATATCTTAAAAGATTCCGATCGCGCGACGTCAACTGAGAAAAAGTTGTCCATACTCAGCCTAACGGTGATAAATAACATAAAGTCACACATGAACAAAAAAAACAACACGAAAACAATAATAATAATCTTCAATTCATGATTTGTATATTATATATCTAATTATATTCGTTATTAATTATACGCAAACCTGACAATATATTCGATTCAACTCTAAATACTCTACTCTATAAATTATACATAAACTTGACTACTTACATAACAAATAAGACAACATTTTCAACGGCCTGACCTTGAACTTAGCAACGGGTCTTTCGCTCAAAAGACCGACTTGAACATTTTACCATATTAGTCCTCCTTATTTAAAGAAATGTTTATGTATTGCCGTTATCCAATGTTTATCTACATATAATAGTACAATGTTTGTAGAAATATTTGAACAATATATTACAAGTAGTTAAAGTTTGTCATCAACGAATACACGTATCTCACAGAATTTCCTCACTGACTCTCGTCCATGCCATTGTATATGCGGCTTGCTTTGGCAATCTAATGTGAGCTGTTTGATTAAAATATATATGGTGAAAGAGTCCTGTACCTATATCAATATCTTTTTCGTAGCAGACAGGTATAATGCCCTCCTCCAGGCAGTGTTTTGTGGCCGCCAGACCGGCTACGCCCGCGCCGATAACGCAACACGTCTTCTGGGACATTGGCGACGGTATTTACGCACCTACCAATAGGACGGTATAAGTATTAATCAATTTAGGATTCCTGTGTTAAAATTTTTGTTGATTTGTAATTTTTGTCTTTATAAGCTGATACATTATTATTAAAGGAAATGTACACACATGTATTAATATAATTAATAAATATCTTCTTTAAGATGTTTATTAGAATGACACATACATCGTTTTTCAAAAAAAAAACATTTGCATATACATTTAAATATATCAATAATAAATAATGTAAAACATATCAATACATAATATGTTTAAATATAGCATGCATACTTATGAGCACATCCCATTACACAATAATAATTACTTTATGCGGACTAGACAGTACAATTAATCTGAAATAACAACATTATATGCGGCTTATGCTAAAATCGTATTTATATCAAATAAAATAAATGAAAGTAATACAATATAAACTAAATAAAAAATATGTTACAGCCAAACCTTTACGTCCAATGTTACAGTTAGAAATAAAGCGTACCAAGTGACTGCTTGATACTACACCACAGATGTTTCAGTTCTCATTCCTAAACTTGGATACTTGGCGTGACTTTATATACGATTTTACATCACATATATAACCGTACTTGTCTCTTATCTTGATGAGCTTTCTGTTATGAAACAATAACCAACGTTCTGTGAATGAATGCAGTTTTAAGTGCTTTGTATTGTTAACCCATTTATGCCTAGTAGACTCACCCATCCTTCTTAATTGGATCAATTTATTTCCAAAATTAGGGACGTCTAGTATATTTATTTCTATATTTAGAATATTTCTTTCAGAAATTCCTTTAAGCAAACAGCGGAGACCCTGATGAGACGCCACATCATGCGCCGTCTCATCTGGGTCTACGCTGTTTGCCAAAGCCTTTTTTCTAGACGCTAGGCATAATTGGGTTAATATGGGCTTATTTAGAGCCGTAATTTAATGTCTGAGACTAAGTTCTTCTTGCGGATTAAAGAAAATATTATACAACGAAAATTATTAGAAATCATATGCACTAACTACTTAACATGTTAGACTTACGAAAACGGTTTGGTGGTGTATCGTGATGCGATGTAAAATCGTTAACAGTTTGCGATGTGTGATTTTGTTCTTTTTTTAAGTTCAAAGTCGTGTTATTTTCATTGTTTTGTGCGTATTTTTTTATTGTATATACATGATAACAATTATATCAAGCGCACATAAACATGATCATAACTAATTTAAAAAAAAAATAGCCGAAAACGACCAATTTAGAATCCCTTGTACATTTTAGTATTTTTTCCGTACCCGAAGTACTATTTAAGTAGGACTCGAGCCCAAACTTACCAATTGGGCGATAATTGTGACTGAACAACAACTGTTATCATTAAAATAAAAAAGATTTCCAGTTTAACATACATTTCATAGCAATTATGACATTGATGAACAAAAACAATGATTTACCCAATATTGACTGTTATAATTTGAGACTGTTTACGCTTAACAGTATTCTGTGTCTTAAAATAAAAATAATAATGATTTAATAGACCATAAATATTTGTTTTATTGGTTTTACAAGTATATATCGTATGTAATGTTTTTATCAAAAATCAATCAATGCTAGTTTTACTATTATATTTATGATATGTTTTTAGTTTTCTCTATTTAAGTAAAAAATACTAGCACATTCGCTAAATTACTTTTACAGTAGTATTCCTTACTTTATGCAAGAACTTAAGAAATCAGGGATTATTTGACTGTAAGTAATGCCAAATCCTTATGTTATTGGTGTAAAATCAATGATGTTACATGTTTATAATTCAAATGAAGATGCATCAAGATCATAATGATACATGTATAAATCAATAAAGACTCAATTACAATGATAAACTGTGTAATTAATTTAGTATTGTATTAAAGGATTTGAAGTCTTTGTGTGTCCTCGAACTTTGATTAATGTGAATTTAAATTTAGCCATTTAACTTAGAATGGACATAATATTGACGATTTTCTCAGACAAAACTGTTAATTTCATATTCTGAATGTATTATTGTAATGGTCATTCTATTATTTTAGTATAATAATCTTTATCCATGATATTTTCCTTAATAGTCACGGCAAGTTTTATCATTCTGCGTGCATTTGAGCCGTGCTCTGTGAAAAGGGGGTTTAATGCACGTGCGTTAAATGTCGCCCCAGATTAGTCTGTGCAATCCGCACAGGCTAATCGGGGACGACACTTTCCGCCTGAACTCTGGATTTTTTGCTAAGAAGAGACTTTCTTTAAACAAAAAATATCATACAAGCTGAAAGTATCGTCCCTGATTAGCCTGTGTAGAATGCACAGGCTAATCTGGAACGGCACTTTACGCACATGCATTAAACATAGCACTGCTAAATTGTAAACTGTACTCATGCCAGCATGAACACAGTTTCATTTTTTTGGGATAATTTAACAAAAATCACATTTAAAATCCAATGTTGATGTAAAATCTATTTGTATATGCACATGTTTATTATACAGCAAACAGCAAATTATAGATTATTGAACAGATTATTTCAAGATTGATGTTTTATTCCAACTCTACACAATGTGGTCAAAATGAACATTATAATTAGCTGTATGGTATATTTTGAAGTAACAGAAATACAAAATATATTATTTTTACCACAAGTAAACGATATAAGGCCTACTGCTCATAAATATGCACTGGTATAACACTGACTTCACTGTTTTATATGCACATTAAAATGAGGATTTGCTACATTTGTTTGTATTTTTGCTGACTTTTTCGACATTTTTTTGCCAAAAGTGTATTAATGCATTTGAAAATATACCCACTTTAAATGCACTCAAGCATACCTATTTTCTGATATAGTGTACGTGCCAAGAGATGAAATACACGTTAACACTCTTAAATATATATATTTATGCTGAACAATGAAGAATAAACACTTTATTCTGGTAATAGTTTTGGTCTGGATTTTCAATTTTATTAAATGCGCATTTAGCGCAGAAAAATAATCTACCTATACTGCTACATTTAATATGTTATAAAAACCATAATCTTGTAATAAAATACTTTAATGATACAGGAAATCACCTTGTAATAATTTCTACGCTCATGGGCGCGGCCATATTGAAAGTAGTTACAAAAATTATGGCGAGCATTGTACAAGAGACTGATTTATGCAAATCTGCTGATCCAGATGGACTTCAACATATGTGAACATGCCCATTTTAAACGAAAATTAAGTTGTGTGTTACGAATTTATACGGTTATATAAACAAAATACTGAATAGACATCGGTTAAAATGTACAGACATAATTAGCAATGCACATGTTAATAATGTTATATGTTATGGAAAACATCGAATGGCTGTATATGTTTAATAAGTTTATTACTGATCCCGCGCGGGGTCAGTCTGAAGCCTTGTCACAAAGTTATCAAATCTTTCTTTCTCAAGCATCACCGTAATAGCAGGAGAAAAGTTGGCTAAACCGTCTTGTTTCGTATAGTCATGAAATGTTACTCACCAAATAGAAACAGCTGCTAACCGAATATGGAAAAACACACTGTCAGCATGTACGAATATTGCGGTGATGATCCCTATAGTCGGTATTACTGTTTTTGTTTGTACTGCTGCTGTTGCTGATGATGATAATGCTAAGCTGTTTTCCGATTAATTTAGTCCTCTTAATACCACTCGTACAGCACTTAAGTAACTAGAGCACTAATACGCTTTGAAACGCACAAGTTGAACCCCACATTTGGCTGAAGTGGGTTTTCTGTCGACAACACGTGAGATCCTGGTTCAGTAGCCGCAAACTGTGTTTCACCGAAGGGCACATTTTTAGTTAAGTGGCCTACTGCAGTATATCTTCGCTAAGAATGCAAACCAGAAGTTAATAAAGTACTTGTTTCAATGAACACATAACACGACCAGGATTTGAGACATTGATATTTCAAGCGGAGCATTGTTTATGAGCAATTAATTGACAAACTAGTTAGACCACTGCTCTAGCCATATGACTTATCAGAAGCTAGACAAAGTGTTGGTTTTTTTCATACTGGCAGTGAAGTATGTGTACCATTTCCTCGTGCGCAAGTAACATTTTAATACTAAAAAAATAAATCTCTCGAGTTATGTGTATATAACTCGTTGTCTTTTCATAACATTCTTCATTAAACGAGTTCATACATTTAATTTGTAAGCGAGCCTTTGATTATCTTACTGATACATTTCGTGGACGAGTTTAATAAATCGTGGTATGAACTGACAACGGGTGTCACATCTTTTTATATCACGTGCTTTTAAATGATTATAAACTCATCTCCGTAAGAGTCATTATTGTCCATTAGGGTCATTTGCCTTCTGTCTTGAATTCTGAATCAATATTAAACCAGAAAGTTGCTGAAGCTGAAACGTGACGTCAATTGACGCCGCATTGTCATTTCAACCAGAGGCGTAGCGAGGGAGGGACAGGGAGGGCCATTTTTCCCGGGCGCAAACATTAGGGTGCGCCCGAGGAGGATTCATTGTATTCGTGTTGGACTGGAATTTGTTTTGCCAGACACCAGTCTACTAAGATAGAGCGAATGGCTGACTAGATGATGAACTGACCAGCAGTCTCGTTCTGGAAATACGACAGCAAGACGCCCATTCTGAGACTAAGCAGTAACAGATAAAGAAGTGCTTTTTAATGGAGGTCATTTTTTTAGTTTTCCACGACTTTTGTGAAAAATTCGTTGGACCCACGCGTAAGTAAAATAGTTGTGAGTAATGACGCGAAAAGTATTGCCGAATTTTATTGTTCATGTAAAGTTAACACATTCTAGCCACAAATAAACATACAGTTCTCAAGCATTTCGTGTAATAAAGATTTTATGATCACTGTTAAGCGAGAATTTGAAACCAGATGAAGTGCGAGATTTGAAGATGTTAAAGCAAACTTAGAGGGATTAAGGTAGCTAGTGGACTTGCTAGAGAAACTAAAATACGAATCCGTCACATGATACTAGAACTGATTCAAAAAGGTTTATTGCGAATGGTCAGGAATTCAATATCCTCGTGTTATTATATTTCTGGAAAGACATTGTAAGAAGAATTTGTCGGGTTCAAAAACTGCTTTAGAACCTTACGATGAATTTCACGGATTCAGCATATGATCTTGAAGCATTGGAAGTACAAAACTAACTCAACGCGCAATTGATAAGATAGCTCTACGGTAAAACGTGCTGTTTGTCTTCGGACAGTTTCTTAACACCTGTAACTTTCAATAAAAATCGGAACTCAAACAAATGAAAACACACAAATTTGACTTCGTTCATTAAATATATTTAATGCACAAATCAAATATTGCTACTGTTCATGACATGTTTTAACATTAAAATCAAAACACATTTCAACGCTTGTTCCTACAGCAGCTAAAGAATCGCCGGAACCTCTTAGCTGGACCGGGCGACTTGCTGGACACAGCAGTTGACACATCAGTTGACACAGCAGTTGACACATCGCTTGTAGTATGCCCGCCAATAAGAAGTGTCGCGTGAGCAGTCCAAGATACCTGTTGGGCTATTGCATTAAGGTTTGAATCGTTGTCATTGACGAAATTGTCAAAAGACACGTTGACACAGTCTAGACTGTGGCCTCTCTTTACATGTTGACACCATATCGCGTGCTTGGTATCCGCTGGTCCGGATTCAACATCTGACAAAGAGATGGAGCTGTCACTTACATCAAACGTGGCAAACCTTTGCCGAGGCACACATCTGTACAATATATGGGTCGCGCTAACAGAGGCGCCTGATGATGAAGAAGTGGTGAATGACGCGCTACACCAAATGTCGCCGCCTTGTTTGGACCGCATGCAATCAATTGCCGTTGTGAAATCATCCCAGACCGCGGCAGCCTTTCTACTGCTGCATAACTGAAAGGATTGCGTGGCTTTGAACTGACTGGAGATGGTAATAACCCTGCTGCAGTTCTTGTACATGACACCGAGCAGTCCCACTGGAATAAGAGACTTCAGATCGTATTCGATATGAGGTCCGCGGAGGTTGATGCCCGCGACAACGACGCACCTCTCTCCAATCCCTATACTGAACAGACCAATGGCGTCCATGGAACCGCCGTGGAGGGCAACGAACATGCCCTCGGCCTGAAGAATCTCGTCGATGTTATACTTGCTGCGGAGAACGCTCTGTAATGTGTTTGCTTCCATACTGCTTTAGCGCGAATGCTACTTTGACGTTGTAACTATCGTTAATGTTGACGTCACGTTATCCAGACGTCATAGATTGACGTCATAACGTGTGTGCACTTCGTCAAAGTAAATCAATGTTAATCATCAACTATTTACTTTGTTAACACAGAATGCTTACTATGTCCACTTGGGCTTCTGGCCTTCTTGATGTATTGTCTATAAACGTGTTGTTATGTAACCAATGTTTTCAAACAATTAATCGTACACCTTTTGATTTTTTAGTAAGTAAAGTTAAGTGTAGAAAAAAATTATGCAGCAGTTAGTTTTTCTTAAATTAAGCACAACACATACTTCTTATCTGATTGCTCTGTGCAAAAGCGGTTTAATGCATGTGCGTAAAGTGTCGTCCCGAGTCTCTGCTTGGCAAAAAATCTTGTTTAGGCGGAAAGTGCGCTTGGTTCGAGTGTTTATATTAACAATATTTAGGCAGAGTTTGAACCTGGGTCAAATGCATGAGGTCAAATCTTATAAAACCTTGTTACCATTACAGAAGCCACGTTTGAAACGCTATACATTCGCTGCCTCATCATAAAATTAACACCCTGACTGTGTTATAAACAAGAGCTGTAATCGTTAATTTATTGAGCTTCAATAATGATTAGCTTTATTGATATGTTTATATAACAAAATATATCAATGTTTTCCATAAAAATATAATAATCCTGTCAAAGGAAATTAAATGGCCGGTATTTGAACAAAAGCATAAGCGCCAAGACCGTAGCATCAGTTCGGTGCGTTAAGACCGCGCACTACTTTCTTCCGTCTTCATTCCTTACTTACTTTCATTTTTAAACCTTTTTTGTATCGTATAAAGAATTCTATTCGTCTTAGCAAGATATAATTTTTAAAACTGAACTCCAAACATAAACGTTACAAATCGGTAGAAAGTACGAACATGTCAACCTAGATTCTAAAACTCCAAACGTTCGGAGCGTTAGGATCGCGCGCTACTTTCGAACGCTTTCATTCCTTATTTATTGTCATTTTTAAACAATTTTTTCTATCGTATACAGAATTCTATTCTCCTAAGCAAGATTTTTTTTTTAAAACTGAACTCCAAAAATAAACACTACAAATCGGTATAAAGTACGAACATGTTAACCGTAAATCTAGATTCTAAACCGGTATGATATTTGCAAAAGTTAAAGTTATAACTCGCCGGGCTGCTCAAATCAGAAGAAAAAACTTCCTGTATATTTATATATCTGAAATCTACAAAACGTAGGCTCTCTTATAATTTCTGCCGAGAAATGAAAGTATAATTTTTTTAAAGACGTGAGTGGGTACATCAAAATGTATAACCTGGGCGCTTCGATGTACGCTAATCGATAGCTACCGGTCACGTGACTAAGTTACATCAAGGTTAAACGCGCGTGGGTAAAACATAAAATGTTTATTTTTCGGCGTAGCTGATTAACGTCACTTTTGACCTTAGGTGACCTTTAGGTTACATTCATAAAAATGCCCGCGGCTATCCACAAATGAATACACTTCATTTATTCCATTGGCTGATTTGAGAATACCAACAGAACATTGGAAACATGGCCGCGTCTTTCTAACACTGTCTTACTGCGTGTTAAGCATGAAACAATTTTATCTCTTATGAAAAGGCATCATAGATAGAACAGTTTTACACTCATCTCTTCACATCAATACAATTTGTGCGTAGATTCTACACCTTCGTTAGTTCGCGGTTAGTGTGTGTGAATGTCAGAGTTTATATACAGGTCATCGCTGGGTCTTCACGAATTATGTTAAATACCTTATGTTCTGACCGGAGTTCGCGGCCAGTAAAATTAAAGATGCTATAGCGTGAACTATGTGAACTGCAATTTTCTTTAGACCAGAAAGATGTTAAATGAAGTTATCCAGCGATATAATTATGGTATGTCAATAATAGAGTATTAATGTGTTTTCAACAATACCATGATAAATATTATTTTTGATTAATTTAACAAAAATTATTCCACCATATTGACTAATGTATTAAGCATGAGCGCGATGAGTCTCGATACTGTTAATACTCGAATCAAAAAGCAATGCCCGACAAACCACTAAAACAGGTTTGTTCGAAGAACGCGCGTATAAATATTTAAAATATGTACGGATACTTCGCGTGTGGCCGGTAGGCTCATATGTTTTAATTTCACTTCCATTATTCTTTTGGTTTTCTGTTTTGTATCTATAGATTTATGACCAGCAATATGTAATAATGTAAAATAAGCCGCAAAAACTCCGCGTAACATCCCGTACTGCGTGTAATGCAGCTAAGAACTGCACAGAAAGACATTCGCTATCCTTGATCTCATTCATTTAACTCTTTACCTTTCATAAACTCCAACAACAATGAACGCCGTATATCTTTTTTTAAAGATATTTCTTGCTTGTGTTTAACGCGCTATAAATACATTAATTACAACGGAAATATACTAAAAATTATTTTGTTTTGAAAGAGGAATTAATAAGCAACAAAATACCGTATAAACCAATAAAATCGGATGATTAGTTTTTGCATAAAATTGAATTTATTACAGTAAGGGTCAATTACTCGATTGAACTCCTGTCAATATACGCTCCGTGATTGTACCAGAGACTAATACATTTGTATATGCAAATCTGCTGATCCAGATGGACTTAAACATATGTGAACATGCTCCTTTTAAACGGAAATTAATACGTGTTTTAAGAATTTACAAGGTTACATAAACATAATATTGAATAGACATCGGTTAAAATGTACAGAAATAATTAGTTATATGTTATGGAAAACATTGAATGGCTGTATATGTTTAATTAGTTTATTACTGATCCCGCGCGGGGTCAGTCTGAAGCTGTATCACAAAGTTATCAAACCGTTCTTTCTCAAGCATCACCGTAATAGCAGGAGAAAAGTTAGCTAATTTGTCTTGTATAATTTCGTGTAGTCATAAAATATTACTCACCAAATAGAAACAGCCCCTAACCGAATATGGAAAAACACACTGCCAGCATGTACGAATATGGCAATGATGATCCCTAAGGTTGGTATTACTGTTGTTGTTTGAACTGCTGCTGTTGCAGTTGATGATAATGCTAAGCTGTTTTCCGATTAAGTTTGTCCTCTTAATACCACTCGTACAGCACTTAAGTTGAACCTCACATTTGGCTCAAGTGGGTTTTTTGTCCGCTACAAGTGAGATCCTGGTTCAGTAGCCGCAAAATGTGTTTCACCGAAGGGAACAATTCTAGTAGAGTGGCCTATAGCTTCGCTAAGAATGCAAGCCAAAAGTTGATTAACTACTTGTTTCAAGGAACAAATAACGCGAACAGGATTTGAGACATTGATATTTAATGCGAGGCATTGTTTCTGAAAAAATTAATTGACAAACTAATTAGATCAATGCTCTAGCCAGCTTACTAATCAGAAGTTAGACAAAGTTTTTTTTCGGCGTAGCTGTTTAACGTCACTTTTGACCTTAACTGACCTTTGTAAATGTCCAATAAAATTCAAATAAATAGACACGAATGAATACACTTCATCCCATTGGCTGATTTCAGCATACCACCAGAACATTGGAAACATGACCGCGTCTTTGTTACACTGTTTTACTGCGTGTTCAGCATGAAACAATTAAATATCTAATGAAAAGGCTTGATAGATAGACCAGTTTTACATTCAATCTTGACGTCAATACAGTTTGTGCGTGCACCTTTTATTTTCAGAGGATTGCCATCGCCAGAGCGTTTGTACTTAAAGGCTATGTTGTCATATTTAGTTATTTATATTTATTTATTTAAAAAAAAAATACGAATACTTCGCGTGTGGCCGGTTGACTCATATGTTTTAATTTCACTTACATTCTTCTTTTGGTTTTCTGTTTTGTATCTATAGGTTTATAACCAGCAATATGTAATAATGTAAAATAAGCCGCGAAAACTCCGCGTAACATCCCGTACTGCGTGTGATGCAACTAAGAACTGCACAGAAAAAGACATTCACTATCTTTGATATCATTCATTGAGCACTTTACCTTTCACAAACTCCAACCACAATCAACGCCGTATATTTTTTTTAAAGATATTTCTTGTTCATACTGGCATTGAAGTATGTGTTTACATATCTTATCATTTCCTCATGCGCATTTAACATCTAATCTTATAACTAAAAACAAATCTTTCGAGTTATGTGTATATTTTATATATTGTTATTTTTGGCCTGTGGCGTAGCCCCAAGGCCATAGTAATGATACCAATTTCTGAGCCTATCCGAATGTGCTGGCTGCCAAAAACCTAATTCCCAAAACTCCGATTTACCACTTAATTCATGCGCAATAAAAGTAGTTCTTTGCAGATCTCAATAACCCGCCTTGTAAATACAGAAAATCACTATATAACATGACAGTGTCATAAAAAGTGTAAAAATATTATTGAATCAAAATTGCTAAGCATTTGCTACGACATAGTTTTTATTGTTAACATATTCATGCGAGAATAAGTTCCTCACTTGACGTTCTAGGCCGAAAAGATACGAGCATTTACGGAGACTGTAAGAAGAATTTTTTCTGAGACATTTTTTTTGAAGACCTTATATTTGGTTTTTATAAACATATTTAAAGTTGTGTTGTTGTTTTTTTTGCGTTAACAAGACATTCCAGAAAAAAATATAATTAAAAAAAATAAAAAAATATTCACGATCATTTTAGAAAATATACGAAGTAACCAGATATGGTATTACACTGCGCAGATCGAGCGCGCAAATCGAGCGCGAAAAGTTCTACTTGAGACAAAGTACACAATCTGTACACCGTTCTTTATCAGGGTCAGTGGATTTTCTTTTGCTTGTGAATACACACAACAAAGGAAGTATGAGTGTTTTCCCGATATGTTAATTATGTAATAAAAAGCTATTTTAGGCTATTTGAAGTGACTTATTTGATGCCAACAATAACAGTTTTTTTGCGGCCATGTTGTTGTTGTTGTATATCTGCAACTCTTATGTAGACGAACCTCTACCAGATATGTAGAATTGAACAGAAGGTTATCGTTCCCACCACCAGTATCATGTAGTCCTCCACCGTCTATGTACAATGTAGTATATACACAAATATTGTCTTTCCTTACAGTCTCTGAGCTTCTGCACTCAACCGCTACGGTCAATCCGTATAAATTCGGATAAAGGGAGAAATTCGGACAATACTTCTTCCCAAGCACACTTCATCTAGCACCATGCCTTCAGCGCATACGGCGCTTTGATTACACATGTTATACACGTGCTTTTGAATTATTATAAACTTTTCTACGTAAGAATCATTCGCACTCGTGATTTAATACCTACACATCTAAACTCGCGGCCGTGGGTTATCCGACAACAAACTATAACGTACACGAATTATTTCTTAAATGATAGTTTTTGTTATTTTGTTAAACATTTCATGTAAAAATAAAAGGATGCAGTTACCAAACAATTTCTATAAAAGTGTGGCCGTTTATTGTAGATGGGTAACCATATTACTCTTTAATACTTTTAAGTTGCGAAATGAACAAAATACATCTAAAACATGCACATCGGCAAATAATTCTGAGAATTGCGGCATGGCCATGAATAGTCATAATTTTTTATGAAGATGTGCCATCTTTCCGCTCCAAATGTCCAGTAACCACAAGTATGAAACGAATAAAATAGTGCAGGTAACAAATTAAGTTAGCACCCTCTGAACACTGTAAGGTACATGCACAGAAGAACGAATGTTGAACTGTGCTATGTATACAACTGTTTTGACAATTTGCAACGGGGTTAGAAAGACTGCTTAAGAAAAAGTCGTTTTTATTAACCTTTATAATACCATTTCCGTCTTTTGTGTCACGAAAGTGTAATTTAGTAATTTATGGTGCAACTTCTAAACAAGGCAATATGTTTCATACCGCGAAACCATTGTGAATGCCCCAGTGGTCCAATCTAACATGTGACTTAAGTCAAATTGTTTAGTTCCAAATTTATGAGTTTTCTCAAAAATTCTATTAAGTTCCTTGGCGTGTTCCATATATCCTAAATTTAATGAACATGTTGCTATTTTTGCTTACTTGTCGTAAATGAAAAATACAATCGCATCATAAATTCAACGTAAGATATTTAATAATACAGTTAGTTCTGGCTACCATAACTTTAAATGTCGCTTTTATGATTATTGACTGGCGCGACTTTATAGTTGTGGACCAACCCCCTTAGGAAAGTCAACCAGAAAATTCCGAAAAGTTGACAGTTAACAAAGACCGGTCCAAAACAGCTTATAAATGCAGTTATTGGCCCAAATCAACCACTTGATCGGAAAGATTGACATTTTCACATTTAACTGTTATATTCTTTCACAAAATACTATCTTAAACATTTAAAATTTATCTATTCTGCTCTTACATATCGAGAAAAACAGCGATGTGACAGACGTTCTTCAAATGCGAATTTCCCGAGATTTCACGGTCATATGACGTTATTTCTATTTTTAGTAACATACTATGTACTCAAGTGTTTTCAAATTCAGAATGACATTTCCCGGTGTTTTAGATGATTCTTGCTTGTTTTGTAAACAAATTGTAGTGTAAATACAAACTCAAAGTAAATATTATTTAAAACTACCTGATTCACACTGAAATCAGTCTTATAATCCACCAGACGTAAGTTGTTAATCACAAATAATAGATTTCAGAAAACGAAAGAAATGTTTTCAATTTAGCATAAAATGTCAAGGTCGATCCGAAAGTATCCAAATGAAAACTCGTCACGTGACTAAGCGACAATGGCGTCAAAATTGTGAATTTCAGACTGATAAGAGTTATTTTCATCTATTGTAAGATGCATTTGAAACATTTGAACCTTAAAATATTCCCCGATGCAGTAATTCTTATTCATTCACCAATATATGTAGAAATGCATCCAAAAAAAAGGAGCTTTCTTTTATTTATTGCGTGACATAAATAGGTTTACGGCTCTGGTTGATTTTCGATACGGGGTTGGCTTCAGCGTACAGGTATGTCAATACTATATAAACTGTACGCTGATGTTTCTTTAGCTATAATACAGTAATCTTGTCCAACTCGATAAGAAAACAATACGGTAAAACATGCTCTTTGTCTTCTAAGATTTTCTTAACACCTGCAACTGTAATTTAATAACCGGAATTCAAACAACAAATAAAAACAAACAAATTTGACTTCGTTCATGCAATATATATAGTGCACAAAACACATATTGCTATTGTTTATAGGATAAATTAAAATTTAAATCCCAACGCCTTTCAACGCTTTGTCCTACAGCAGTTCAGCAATCGCTCGAACCTCTCAGCTAGACTGGACGGCTTGCTGGACACATCAGTATGCCGTTCGTTTGTTGTTTGAACTGCAGCTTCCCCGAGAGGTGTCGCGTGAGCAGTCCAAGATACCTGTTGGGATATTGCATTGAGGTTTGAATCGTTGTCGTTGACGAAGTCGTCAAATGCCAAGTTGACACAGTCCAGACTGTGGCCTCTCTTCACATGTTGACACCATACCGCGTGCTCGGCATCAGTTGGTCCTAAGTCAACATCTGACAAAGAGATGGATCTGTCACTAACATCGAACTTTGGAAACCTTTTCCGATGCACACATCTGTAATGTGTCGCGCTTATAGAGGCGCCTGATGAAGATGAAGTGGTGAAGGACGCGCTACACCAAATGTCGCCGCCTTGTTTAGACCGCAGGCAATCAATGGCCGTTGTGAAGTCATCCCAGACCGCGGCTGCCTTTCTACTGCTGCATAATTGAAAGGATTGCTTGGCTTTGAACTGACTGGAGATGGTAATAACCCTGCTGCAGTTCTTGTACGTGACACCGAGCAGTCCCATCGGAGTGAGAGACTTCAGATCATAATCGATATGAGGTCCGCGGAGGTTGATGCCCGCGACGACGACGCACCTCTCTCCAATCCCGATACTGAACAGACCAATGGCGTCCATGGAACCCCCGTGGAGGGCAACGAACATGCCCTCGGCCAGAAGTATCTCGTCGATGTTATACTTGCTGCGGAGAACGCTCTGTAATGTGTTTGCTTCCATACTGCTTTAGCGCGAATATTACTTTGACGTTGTAACTATCGTTAATGTTGACGTCGCGTTATCCAGACGTCATAGATTGACGTCATGACGTGTATACACTTCGTCAAAGTTAATCATAAACTATTTACTTTGTAAACACTGAATGCTTACTATGTTCACTTGGGCTTTTGACCGTCTTGATGCATTGTCTAATAAACGTGTTTTTTTATACATGTAACCAATGTTTTCAAACAATTAATCGTACAACTTTTGATTCTGTAGTAAGTAAAGTCAAGTGTAGAAAAACATATTATGCAGCAGTTAGTTTTTCTCTGTCTTAAATTGTGCACAACACACACTGCTTATATGATTGCTCTGTGAAAAATGGGTTTCATGCATGTGCGTAAAGTGTCGTCCTAGATTAGCCTGTGCATTCCGCACATGCTAATCAGGGACGACACTTTCCGCTTTTATGATATTTGTTGTTTCAAGAAAGTCTCTTCTTGGCAAACATCTTGTTTAGGCGGAAAGTGCGCTTGGTTCCAGTGTTTATGTTAACAATATATAGGCAGAGTTTGAACCTGGGTCAAATGCATAAGGTCAAATCTTATAAAACCTTGTAACGATTATAGAAGCCACGTTTGTAACTCCATCTCACTCAAACTTGGTCATAACGTTTCTCTGGTCAATATCTAGTCCAACATTTAATCGGAGTCGTGTGCGTTCAAAAAATAAGTTACTGGTCGGTCTAGTTTGGTTATTTGTGTTATTTTAAAATTAAGGGTCTGGTTCAATCACAGCAAATGTGTTGTTTTTGTTTGTATGCCTTTTTTAAAATAAAATCTGAACATAAACTAAACACAAGCAAATTCGTTGAACTGATATACCCCGCCAAATAAATGCTTCTTGACACAAAAGTGTTCTGAATGAAATCAAAATGTGTGATTTTGACCTTTGTTTGTGACTTTGACAATGACCCTAGCAACCTGGATCTTATATTTGACACTCAGCTAGATAATGGAGAACATTTGCGGACAGTTATTACAGAATCCCTTGATGCATAGTAAAGGAATGACTAAATAATGAATAATTCATCAAATGTGTGACCTTTGACCTCAATGTTTGACCTTGACCTTTGCCCCTAGGATTATGGGTGTTGAATGTGAAGCAGCCCCAGTTGATTGAGAACAACTATGGCAAGTTTCATAGCTCTGGCTCATGAGAGAAAGCTCTAACCTTATATTAAAAAGCATTTCTTCATGATACAAAGGGCCATAACTCCGTTATTAACAGATGGTGTACAATGCCATTTGGGGTGCATCATCCTGTTATCCATATATATACTCTTACCAAGTTTCAATGAAATCCGACAAAGCACTTGCAAGATATGGCTCATAATGGAGAACAATTGTGGACAACTATTACAGAATCCCTTGATGCATAGTAAAGGAATTACTAAATAATTAATAATTCATCAAATGTGTGACCTTTGACCTCAATGTGTGACCTTGACCTGAGTTCATAGGATTATGGGTGTTGAATGTGAAGCAACCCCCAGATGATTGAGAACAACTTTGGCAAATTTCATGGCTCTGGCTCATGTGTTAATGGAGATAAAGCTCTAAGCTAATATTAAAAAGCATTTTTTCAAGATACAAAGGGCCATAACTTTGTTATTAACAGATGGTGTACAATTCCATTTGGGGTGCATCATCCTCTTATCCATATATATACTCATACCAAGTTTCAATGAAATCCGCCAAAGCACTTGCAAGATATGGCTCCGGACACAAAAGTGGCATTTTTTTCAAGATACTAAGGGCCATAACTCCGTTATTAACAGATGGTGTACAATGCCATTTGGTGTGCATCATCCTCTTATCCATATATATATACAAAGCACTTCCATGATATGGCTCCGGACACAAAATAGGACGGACGGACGAAAAGAACGCCAAAATAATATCCCTTCGCCTATGGCCTATGGCGGAGGATAATAATCTTCTTTATCATATTGAATCGGCTTCACTCCGATCACATTTGCCACCTCCGACAAGCGGAATCGGAAACCAGGTTTGAGCTAGTAGTTTTGCTGGGAATTCAACTGTGCTTTAGGATATTTCGGCATTCCAGGATCCGTCATAACAAAAATCCTTATAAATAAATATTTATGGAAACTAAATAAATGTCCTTACATCCATAACATTTCATATATATCTTGTCAGTTTGTATATAATTTATTATGTATTTACGCATTAAAATGAATATACATGTATTGCAAACGTGATTTACAAAATATCTAAATAATTTGAGATGCACCATGGTATTCTATCTAAAAGTACACTTTATTAACTGGGTGACATGCTTTCAGATAAAGAAACTCGCTTTTTTCTCAACCTGAGTGCAATGACAGCAGTACTGTCCACTTTGAGACTACTTTTATTTTCAAAATTGGATACATGAGTGACAAATTTTCGCGAAGTAACAACATATTTCGAAACAAAGCCATAAATGTACACTTTATATGCATTTGTTATGTTAAAATAAACATTAAATTGTTTTAATTTGACATTTTGTTGAGAAAAAAAATCGTCCATGCCTGTGTAACATAGCCAGAAAAATTCCTGATCACAATAGGGATTTAACCTGGAACCTCCTGGTTCCATATCAGACAGACACTCTACCGCGTCGCTATAAAAGCTAGCTCTTAAAGCAAGGCATTAAAAGTTCTCCTTATACCGAACCCTGCCACATCTGCCGCTGCGGTTCTAATATTAAATATGCACGTTTCGTGTCCGGTCAGCGGTATTGACACGGCTCCACGGTGTAAAATCGGTACAAATCTTTTGACTAATCCTTGTCCCGGATCTTACTATTAATTGATACCTATTATCCTTTAAAAATAAATGTCCTGTTCTTGTTAAGATAAATTTTAAAGCACGTTTAAAAGTGAAAAACATACACACAAAAAACATAATAATTATATTTTAACTGTTTATTTTCCTTTGTTTGCCAAACATCCCCCTTAGTGGCATTTAATATTGTACTCACACACGCATCAATACAAACACT